>NC_054712.1:6426093-6522302 GCF_016097555.1 Gigantopelta aegis | reverse complement strand
TATGGCCTTATGCATAATACTATAAATAGAACAAGGTATAATGCTATACATGGCGTTATGCATAATACTATACATAGAACTAGGTATAATGCTATACATGGAACTATGCATAATACTATAAATAGAACTAGGTATAATGCTATACATGGCCTTATGTATAATACTATACATAGAACAAGGTATAATGCTATACATGGAAATATGAATAATACTATACATAGAACTAGGTATAATGCTATACATGGCCTTATGCATAATACTATAAATAGAACAAGGTATAATGCTATACATGGCCTTATGCATAATACTATACATAGAACAAGGTATAATGCTATACATGGAACTATGAATAATACTATACATAGAACTAGGTATAATGCTATACATGGCCTTATGCATAATACTATAAATAGAACAAGGTATAATGCTATACATGGCCTTATGCATAATACTATACATAGAACTAGGTATAATGCTATACATGGCCTTATGCATAATACTATACATAGAACAAGGTATAATGCTATACATGGCCTTATGCATAATACTATACATAGAACTAGGTATAATGCTATACATGGCCTTATGCATAATACTATAAATAGAACAAGGTATAATGCTATACATGGCCTTATGCATAATACTATAAATAGAACAAGGTATAATGCTATACATGGCCTTATGCATAATACTATACATAGAACAAGGTATAATGCTATACATGGCCTTATGCATAATACTATACATAGAACTTTTTAGAAGTAGGTATAATGCAATACATGGAACTATGCACAATACCATATCCTCAATTATGTACAATTCAAACACTTGTACATAATATTAATATTAAGTTATAAATATTTACCGTGTTATGAATGTTTCAATTTTCATAACATCATCCTCATTTCCCTCTGAGCTTGTTCCAGCAGTAGAGTCATCAAGTGAAGGTGTCGGCTGCCCAGATGGATGAGCGTGCGATCCTGCAGTATACCCTTTCCCCGCTGTAGTCTTTGTTTTGTCATCTGCCAGTCTGGACTTAGCTCTCAGCCTCTGCAGCATCCGATTCACCTTCAAACTTCCCGATGTAGAATTGACCATCTTGTCCAGTCGTCTGTCCATCTGTGACAACTGGCTGGAAGAAAGATCATCCAGGGCTTGTGTGGCTGGAAAGATGGTGTCCACCGATGTATCAGCTGAATGATCCTCATCAACCGAGTGTTTGGGTTTTGTGGCTGTTTCCTTTGCAGAGATAGATTCCTGTCCATTTCTTGATTTGTTAAAGATGAGACCATGTTCTTCTAATGTATGTTTTGACTGGTTGTATACAGGACCCTGTTCATCAGACTCTGATCCCGATTGGCTGGGAATTGGTACCTCATCTTCTAATGCATGTCTTGATTGGTTGCAGACAAGATCCTGATACACCAAGTTTTCTTTTGAGGAATTTCTACACCTTCTCTTTGATGGAGTAGTGGACAAACCCTGAAGTTTTCGTTTTCCAGAAAGCAAAGGCAAGTCATCTAGACTGGACGAATCTTCATCCTCTGTACAAGGCACCACATCCATCTCATCTTGCTCACAGTTTGTGCAAAAATCACCCACACAAAATGCATTTTCATCATTACATTGTGTACCTGCACCTACAATGGAAATAGCAAGAGAGTCATAATCATCAAAAGTTCGAGACAATCTGTTGTTAGCAATCTTGTCATCTGATCCTGAAAGTCGAGTAGTAAAAGCTGCACTATCATCATCAAGACGGTTGACTTCATCATTCTCATGGTCAGAGCCAATTCTGTCCTGACCATCATAAATGTTAATACAACCATATTTTAAGTCATCATTCTCATATACCCAATTATCATTTTGCCCATCATCATTGGTATACACATCAACATTACCAGACACCAAAATATCATTGTGTCCATCAATCTGTTTATTATCGGTGTCATCATAGTTCCTTTCGTCAATGCTTATATCTACATCATCATCATTTTTGTTGACATCATCACAGGTCCTGTCATCATTGCTGCTTTCTGTATAATCATCATTGCTAGCACCATCTACATCATCACACTCCAAAACGTCATCATGAGCATACTTCAAAGCAGCATTGTGTCCATCAATTTGTTTATTATCTGTATCATCATGGTGTCCTTCACCAGAAACAACATGGTCACCATCGCTGTCTTCGTCTACATCATCATGCTTCCAGTCATCATCATGGTTGCTTTTATTATCATCAGAATCATAATCAGCATTTAAAGGAACAGCATCACTATTTTTGTCTGTGTCAGCAACATATTTCCAGGAATCGGTGGTACCATCAACATTGTTATCATCTGCATCATCAAGATTCCTATCACTATCATTTCCATTACCATCATTGTCTGCATTATCATTACTTTCATCTGCATCACGTTCTGTTGCATCACATTCATAATCATCAGAATTTCCATCATCCTTACCACTATCCCTCATACCACCATCAGCATCACTGTCCCTATCATCATCATCATCATCATCAACGGCATCATCATTAACATTGTCTTCATTATCATCTTCCTCATCACTGTCCTCATCACTTTCACTAGAATCACCACTTTCTATAAATCCCTCCTTTTTGCCTGCAGCACCACCTCCAACATCTGTACTTTCCATGACATCGTCTTCTAAACTATGGATATCACTGTCATCATTTTCACTATAATCTGCTCTTTTTCTAAGTTCCTCCTTTTTATCTGGAACACTAATTCCATCCGTACTTTCCATTACATCGTCTTCTAAGCTAAGGATGTTCCCCTCAACTCCATCAATAGGGTAAACTGGAGACTGAGGGTAATCATCAGCAGGTTCTAATGCTGGCAGGTCACTGCATGAGTCACTATCCCCAGAAGACAGCGGCTTTGGCTTGGATGTAAGCTCGATGATGCCACTGGCTGAATCCGTGACTGGTTTTGAAAGAAGAGACAAATAGTGGCAGGCACTGATTATAGGGATTTTATTCAGCTGGAATTGTACAACAATGTAATACAAACTAAAGGTCTGTGGCATAAGATTTAACCTTTGACGACTGGATTAATTTGGGACAAAAACCATTTTGAGAGGGTATAAGTTTATAACTTAAATTTGTTATAAATACATAAAATAAAGTTCATATTTGAATTGGTAAGTATTATTTTTGTTGTTTTCTTTAATTTTAAAGATATTTTAGATTAGTTAATGTTGATTAAAATTAGGCAAAATTTTTTAGAAGTTGCATTTACTTACGGAAATGTGTGACCAGATATCCAGTATTTATGTCTATTAGTCCCAATTACTGTTTTTCTCACCAGAATTTTGTGATTTTTGTTGTTGATAAAACAATCAAATTTATTATCAAATTAGCTGCCACATTCAGCTATCAATTCATCAAAATGACCACGACGTTACGCCATTGTTGTCTAGTGAAAATACTTGCCGAAAATTACTTTTTCAACTCAAAATACCCAGGTATTTCATTTGAAAAATGAAACTAAAGCTGCCATACACTCAGTTAATCTATTTCCTGTGGTTTATTATTACTTCCAGTGAGTGCCATTAGCAAAACGGCAGGAAATATGAATTGGGGAATGCACTGTATAGTGTACAGTGCAGAGACCATGCAAGAGAGCGACATGGGCGAAATAATCTCCCTTTCACACTAAACTTTGCCTAACTTTTCATCCATGGTGAAGTTTTAAGTTGCTTTCTTTTAAAAAAACAAAAAATATATCCCAATGATTCAGGCTTTTTTCCCCTCGGAAGTATCGGTACATTTCACCTCATTTTTTTCCAAAGATCACGTGACCACATTTTGCAATCAGCCAGTGGACTCGGTTATTTCCGTCAAATTATATTTATTAATAATACATTGGGGAACAACACAATATTTTATTGCTATTCTTCATTTGTTACGTACTGTTTTATAAACGCAAGGGAACTAACTGAATAACTAAATCAAAAACAAAAATAACTTGTTAAAAATAATGTTCAATGTTGCTGACTTTTCAAGATTCATCGCTTTCAAACATGGAGTCTGTTTAAAGATCATTAATAGGTCTTCTTTGTTTCTCTGCGAGCCTAATTGGAATTTGTTAATGTCAATAAACAGAAATCTCCTTCTTATGCCATTCAGTTAATTGATGCAGACCTTGTGTCTACGACCGAGTACTACAGCTCTAGATGGCTGCCTATCACTAGCTGGTCACGTGAAAGGAGATCATGTGACCAACCATATGAATAGCTGCAAAAAAACATTGTTTTACCTTTGTGATTAGAGATTGACAACAAACACAGTTCTTGTAAACTTATACACAAATAAATTAATTGATTTGGACATAGTAAATGACTGTACATAATTACATGTGCAGTAAAGATTACAAACCTACATAAATAGAAGTACGACACTAGAGGTAGTGGGCCACAAGTGCAAACAATCACAAGAACAAAACTTTTGTTAAATAATTTTACCACTTATAGCATGAGTCTGTATCAAACATTTAGTTAAAGATGCTGCTGTTTTATTACAAACTGAATATGGATTCATACATGTATAGTCCAACCCATCTTCCTGCCAAAAATTTTTTTTGTAAATATTTTCAGTTTGCTTTGATGTAAAAAGAAAAGTAAATGCGTTTTGGAAATAAAAATAAAAATACTATTTTTGTGTACAATTTAGAAAACAATTGGCTCAACAAAAAAAACTTGTAGTAAATTTCATAGTATGAAAAAAGGCATTCCATGTGGGAAGGACTATAGATGTTTAAAATTTTGTTCGTGACAAAGGCTTGGTTGTCTTTTCAAAGTTGGCTTTGTTCAAGAGGAAGTGGTATCTAAAAAAAGGTTTTCCAAAGATTTAAATCAAACATCTGATTTCTCAGCATGAGTTCAACCCGTTACCCCACCCCACCCACCCCCAATTTCAATGGTTAGGGCCTTTGATACGTGTTGAACTCTTTCCCATTTCTCCTTCACCAAACCTCACTTCTCCCTAATGTTCCTCACTTCTTCCTAATGTGTCTAGAGGGAGAAGTCACTTCTCCCTGTTTTTCTAGCCTAGCTTGAACCCTGCAATGTGTTGACTGGCGTGACATCGGGTGAGATATCTCACCTGCTGTATTCAGAAGGTTACATTCAAGACTTGAACAGAACACGTCTGCAACCAACTCTCTGTGTGTGCGAACCCAATATGGTACTTACCAAGTTTATTACCGATAACTTACATGTAACCACTATGCCATGAAGGTTGGTAAGACATGTATTTGTTTTTTGTATGAAAAGCTAATGCTATACCACATTGGAATTACTGTCTCACACTGTTTATACTAATGTTAACCAAGGTCAAGTTCACACAAAAAAACTCGCAGTCTTGAGATTAATTTGATAATTTTACCATCTAAAATACAGGTTGATCTTCTAAATCATTTTCCAATCCACAACAAGCATTTCTTCTAAATTATTTTCTATCCATGACATGCATTTCTGATTAGTAGTCTAAGGCAAAAATGTTTGAATATACTCTAAAAATATATGTAGTTCATCTATATTTTTCTACCTACGGCAAACCATTCTGATTAGAGATGATTGTACACATACCTGGTTTAGAAATCACAGCTTCTTCAGATTTCTCCAAGGATGTGATTATTTTACTGACGTCCACATGACTGCTGTCATCAGATGAGTCATCAGAGAACTCTGCTACAGACGGACGGCGAACATGAGCTGATTCACCAGGATCACCAAGCACTGGACTGACAACAACAGACAAAGCTGAAGTGGACATCGCCATGACTTCAGATGAGGATGGTTGTGTAGCTGAAGTGGACCTCACCATGACTTCAGATGAGGATGGTTGTGTAGCTGAAGTGGACCTCACCATGACTTCAGATGAGGATGGTTGTGTAGCTGAAGTGGACCTCGCCATGACTTCAGATGAGGATGGTTGTGTAGCTGAAGTGGACCTCACCATGACTTCAGATGAGGATGGTTGTGTAGCTGAAGTGGACCTCGCCATGACTTCAGATGAGGATGGTTGTGTAGCTGAAGTGGACCTCGCCATGACTTCAGATGAGGATGGTTGTGTAGCTGAAGTGGACCTCACCACAACATCCGGCGAGAATGATTGAATAGCTGATGTGATCATGTCATTGGGTAAGAGGGAAGTGCTTGCAGAAGATGAATTGCTATCCAGAGAACTTCTGCGGTCAGACTGAAGACTATGCAATCCAGATGGACAAGGTAAACCACCATCATCATCATCATCATCATTGCCTGATGGATGCATGTTCGTGAATCTACTCTCAGCAGACTTTTCACCTGAACACAAAATGTCAAAACTTTTCTTCAACTTTTTTTTGGAAGGTAAAGCACATTTACCACGTTTTGTATGGGAGTGATCTTCTACTGCTGAGGCTTCTTTCATCCAGCTATCACTATCGTAACCACTGCTTAGTGTATGCACACTAATGTCACTGCCTAAAGAAGACACATTAACTTCACTGCTGTCACTGGTTTCTGACCAGCTAGCACCATGGCTAACATTAGCAACAATTCCACTTGAACCTTTAGTTTGGGCCAAGTCATTTGAAGAATTCAATGTAAGCAACAATTGATCTTTGCGTATCTCTGTAACATCTGGACACTCTGAGGATGAGGTGGTAGACAGATCTGATGAACCACCTTCCTCCACTTTACCAGAACAATCCTGAATGCTTATTCTGTCTTCAGGATCTTCTTGCACGTCTTGCTGCTTTCTTAATGAAACATCCAAGTCTTCTTTGCCTTGGATGTTACTACAAGATGGAGTGGTTACTAATTTTATACTTTTTTTCTTACACGACAAACTAAGACGATATCTTGAAGCCTCAGTTCTTCGTCCGAGTGAAGAAATGATTGTAGGCAGTGTTTCAGATGGTGAACCTGGTAAAGTTATTTTCTCAGTAAGTAAAGCTCTTGTATTAATCGGTTTATCTCTTGTATTAGTAGATTTGTCTTCCACACTCTGAACCTTGAAGACATCATCAGCATCTGCTTTAGACCAACTTGTGCAAGGTGCATCAAAGTCTTTATTGACAGCATCCATCATTCCTGAAGAATCTGTTGAATTGTGAGACGATCTAGGGTCAATTAATTCATCTACTGAAACATTCTTATTTGCCAAGTGTGTTTCTTCATCTGCCACTTTCTTATTTTGTGAGGTCTGGCTGAGGCCCATGAAGTAGGCTAGCTCTGGCAGCTCTGAAGAACTGTCCAAAGAATCATCAATTGAGTCACGTGAAGTGGACTTGCTCATGTCAATACTGGTGCCCAAGGGCAAAGGAGTCAAATTTCCTTCAATGTCTGCTTTAGGATTAGCTGTTTCTAAAGGATTCAAAGTCCCCTCACTATTTGAATTAGGACAAGTCATTTCTGGTGATGTTTGTGATTTTGGTTTGTTATTCAGTCCAACCTTTGAAACTGAGAGACGGTGTCTTGCAAATTTTTTGTTCAGTAAGCCAGGTGAATCCTTCTTGCCAACTGATTCAATTCTCTTTTGCCGACTTGGTGAGAGAGTGCTGTCAAGCTCTGAATCTGAACACTGCTTAGATGATTTTCTAGAGGCAGACTTTCTATCCATTCTTATACCAGAATCTGATAGTCCATCTTTTCTACACTTTTGGGGACTTTTCTTCTTCTCTGCATAAACCTTTTCCTTATCAAATGATTTTTCACATGTTGATTTTTTCTTCTGTCCATCTCTCATCACAATGTTATCTCTATTTAATTCTGGAGAAAGAGCTGATGGAAGACTTTTATCAATCTTAGACTTCAAAATGTTTTGTGGTCTGTTAGTGTCCAAACACTTTTGTGTTGCAGTTCTCGATTCCATACCAATGTATTCTTGTTCCGAGTCTGAATCTATAATGATAACTTCGTCAGCAGCTGCAACATTATTTCCATGGGAACACACATCTTCGGCAACAACCTCCAATTTTATCCTTACAGGGCTTTGGTTGCTCACTGAGTAGAACCCATCTTGTTCCAGTTTCTGCTGACGGTGTGTATTTTCCTCAACATCTATTACCACTTCCTCAACAGTCGAATGGTTGTCCAAAATCAACCCATTTGCTGGAAATGTATTTTCAGTGGTGCTGTCTTCAAAGTGAGGAGAATCATCAACAGTTGAATGGCTGTCCATGATCAATTCATCTGCTGGAAATACATTTTCTATATTGTTGCCTTCAGAGAGAGCAGATGCAATTCCAGAACCATCAACATCAGCATTCACTCCACCCTTTGCATCATCAGAAAAACTGTTCGTCATCGTTACTCCAGTATGGATATTTTCAGCATGTCCAATGTCTGTACTTGATGAATGAGCAACTGTTTGACTTGACCCCATTACAGAAGCATATTGGACCACTGGAATACCACCAGAACGTGTCTTCAAAACATCCTCACATGTCTGTGCTTTCTCAGGGAGGTTATCAGTCATGGATCTTTCATCCTCAAAAAAACCTGTTTTGTTGTTATTTGACATGACATATACTTCAGACATTTCGGCCGACTGTGCAATATCAATTTCGATGGAAGCACTGTGGATGGACCAGTCGGTCATAGAACCGTTACCATCATCCACTTGTGAGGCAACATTCTCTTTCAGTACCATGTCAGTTTCTTTACTTTTTATGTTTTTTGCTGTTGCACCTATAGCTTTTGGACCTTCTTCCAGAACTGCGACAAGTGTTGATGCCATTTTATCACATTCCTCTTCTATTGCCAAGATCGTTTCTGTGTTGCATGAAAGATCTGAACTGAGAGAGTTAATTCCTTCTGAAGTGGAATCATCCTGTGAACCATTCTGTACCTTATTCTTATTGGCAGTAATGGGTCCACAGTGTGTGGCATCAGAATCACAACTATTATATAAACTTATAATAGTTTGGTCAGAATCTAGACACAATTCATTTGTAATACTATCACAGTTAAGGGATGCCATGGTACTTGGTCCACTGCTGGTGTCATTAGAACTATGTATCATGTCTCCTGCTGTGTATTGCGGTTGATCACCAGCTGTACCTGGGTGCATTTTATAACCACTTTCTACACCAGGTTCTTGAGATGGTAGACGAGGGCAATATATTTCTGAACTCTCACTGCCAGATTCGATAACACTTGGGGACATGCAGCTGTGTGTACTGTGCTCATCATGTCTTAATTCTGCAGAATTCTTGACATTGGTGTTTCCTTTGGACAATTTACCTTTGAGACCAGCCACAGAATCAGATGGGAAAACAGTACTAGAGAGTCCTGATGTTGATTGCACTTCAACTGCATTAGTCTCTGAAAGACTATTCAAAGTTCCCTTTAATTTGGTGACAACAGTGTTTGCTTGAGGATCTGAAACAGCTACCTTTGCAGGTGTTGACTTAGTCTGATCCAATATTTTAGATGTGGGTTTGGATTTATCTTCCTTCAAAGGATTATCTTGAAAAAATCTTTCGAGATAGAGCTTGGTGTTTTGTTTCTTGACAGCAGATAGATCTACTGTAGACAAAGTGTCATAGTATTTCTTTCTCAACTTAAAGAAATTTGAAAGAACTTTCTTCATTTTGTATTTCTTCTTTGAATGTTTCACATGCACCCTGTGCAGATTTTCAGAGTCTACACTCTGTGCTGCAATGTGCTGTACCTTTTGTAGAACACTCAAATTTATTTGTTGGTCACAATCTCTGAGTGAATTATCATTGCCAGCTTCATCAGTGACACTCTTAGAAACTTCACCAAGTGAAGAAACACACAGTTTACCCTCTGAATGTTTTATGTCCTCATTTCCAATGTCTATTTTAGTTTCCGGTGGCTTCAATTTATCCAATTCTCTGTTTAAAGATTTTCCCCTATCTGCTTCATGTTTAGAACCACACTCATATGAAGATGTACAAATCTCACATACAGATTTGTATGGTGAGTATGGGTGACTTTGTTCAACTCTGTCCATTTTTGGATCATTACTGGACGAGTTCGGTGAATGCCTGCTGGAACATTCTATAGCAGATGTGGTTATATGTGAATAACTGTAATGACAATCACTGCTCCCCTTTTTATCTTCAATTGCCATGGCAGAACAAGAATTGATGTTACCATCATCATCAGAAGACAAGCAGACTTCTAATGGACTATCACTGATGTACTGACAATGCTTGTCCTCAGGAATTTGCTTTCCTCTCTCACAAGCAGTTACGTTCTCTTCTCCTTGGAAGGTGTATTCCACACCTCGTATCTCTCCATCTACCTGAACCAAGATTTCATTTGATCGGTCATGAATCTGCCGATCAAGAAGTGGTTGATCTTCATTCCCAGTTACAAAATCTTCACCAGCATTCTCACTGTTAGGAGGCTGCTCCTCTCTACTTGTAACAAAAGGTGCCTCCTGTTCAATACTGGACCTTTGCTCCACTATGCTCATAGTAACAGAAACTTCACTGCAATTTTCAGCAGTAGGGAGTCCTTCTCCTGTAACAGAATCTTCACCACAATTGTCAATGTCAGGAAGTCCATCTCCCCTAACTAAATCTTGACCACAGTTATTACTGTCAGAAAGTCTCTCCACTCCACTCATAACAACAGAATCTTCACCATCTTGTTGGCTGTCAGGAAGTCTCTCCACTCCACTCATAACAACAGAATCTTCACCATCTTGTTGGCTGTCAGGAAGTCTCTCCACTCCACTCATAACTATAGAATCTTCACCATCTTGTTGGCTGTCAGGAAGTCTCTCCACTCCATTTATAACTACATAATCTTCACCATCCTTTTGGCTGTCAGGAAGACACTCCACTCCACTCATAATAACAGAATCTTCACCATCTTTTTGGCTGTCAGGAAGTCTCTCAACTCCACTCATAGTAACAGATTCTTCATCTTCCTCATCATCATCTGATAACACTAAACTTATTTCTGGGGTACTGTCATTATCAAGATCATAGTTTTTGTCACTAGTTTCCACGAAGCTGTCACCAGCAGCTGCTTCCTCATCTTCAAGGCTTTTTATACTCTGTATCCCTTCATCTGCTTCACCTGCATGGATGGGAGATTCACCTTTCTCCTTGGCATGGATGATGAGACTGCAATCAGTTGCTTCTTCGTCATCTGCCAATGTGGTCACTTTCTGCTTTTCACCAGCAGTGTCAATGTTTTCAGCTACACCAGCATCAGAATTTATAATAGCTTGATCAGCAATTTCAGCAGGATCAACATCAGAGCAAACGTTTATATCTTTCTGAGTAGCAGCAATTTTAGAAATCGGATCAACCACTACAGCAGATGAAAGGTTATGACTGATGTCTGAATTACTTTGAATAACACCAGTTTCAGAATGTTCAATATTTGTATCAGCCACTTCAGTGGATGCAACTTCACAACAAATACCTGCATCTCTTTTAATAACATCAGTTTCAGAACTTTTAGTATTTTTATCGGCAATTTCAGCAGATGGAATACTATGACTGATTTCAACATTACTTTCAGCATTTCTTTCAACTGTTTCACACGGAGCATTGTGCTGGCAAATAATATCTCCATAATTATTATTGTTTTCAGAGTGTCCAAGTGGTGAACGGAAGAATACACTGTCTGCAGATTGCGATAATACAAGGTGGAAATCTCTATCTTGAAATGACTCTTCCACAGATGATGAAACATCTCCATCTGACTTTCCAAAAGAATGATCTTCATTATTCAGAGACACACTTTCCTTTGAAATATGTTTCGACATTTCAGCCTCTTCATTAGCATTGATATTTAAACTATCAGAACCTTTTTCAGAAATGCCTTGATTCATTAATAAGTCAGGTGAGCCACTACCCACTGTTCCAACTACAGTCTGCAATACATCCAACGATTCTTCATTACTGTTACTATGGCATGATGTTTGAATGAAACAAACCAAGTCCTGATTTGTAACAGCTTTCAAAGATGGAGAAGCAATGAAATCTGTCAAGCAACTCTTTTTTGTCGGAGTACTGGTCACTACTAAGGCGTCTGGATTAAACATTTTCATGTCAACAGAATTTCTGCTTGTTCCCTCAGCTGAAGACGAATCTTTTTCAGAGTGAACAGGTTTTCTCAGGAAGGTATCAAGAGATATTTTATGGTACTTGTTTTCAAATTCTTTTCCCTGCGATGCATTGTCATTGTTCATCTCATCTGCACTTTCAACACCACTGGACTGCTCATCAATGGGGCAGTCTACACGCATTTCCAACATTTCATCTTCACTTCCAGTCTGATCCTGCTCGTTGCACATAAGATCTACATCACTTCTTGTCTGTTCCTCTCCAAACTCACACTCTGATATTGAAATCTGAACAGGCATACAGGTTAGGTCATCTGTATCTGCTGAACTTGGTGAACCTGGATCTGTTGGTAATGTTCTTTCACCCATAGTCATTGGTATCGGATCTTCCATACCTGTGCACCATGAAGCTCCTGCTGATGCTGAGATCTGCACAGAATGTTCCAAGACTTCTCTTGCATCTACATTGTGAAGCTGTCCAACACGATCAGACTTTTCATGGCAGGAATGCTGTTGTGTTTTCTCACTGCCTTGCTGTTCCTCATGGTCACTTGAATTCAATGAAGATCCTGCAAGTGTTAATTCCATGTCCTGAAGTAGACCATAATGGTCTGACGGATCTTTAGGATCATCTTGCACAGCTATATTTTCACCACACTCAGCATTTTCTCCATCTCTGCATGGATCAGCGACTAGTGTCGTATCAGAAACGGGATCGTCTTGAGTTAGTGTATTCACAGAATTATCCAGCTCACCAAAATCCGTTATATCAGAGTCAGTAGCTGTAATCTCACTAACAGTTTCATTCAACTTTCCGTCTTTCTCAGAATTATCCTGCTCACCAATTTCAGTTAACATATTAGTGCCTGTAGCTGGGATCTCACCGACAGGTTCACTTAACTTTCCGTCTTTCACAGAATTATCCTGCTCACCAATTTCAGTTAACATATTAGTGTCTGTAGCTGGGATCTCACAAACAGGTTCACTTAACTTTCTGTCTTTCACTGAATTATCCTTCTCGCCAGAATTAGTTACAGTGTCTGTAGCTCTTATCTCAGCAACAGACTCACTTAATTGTCTGCCATCTGTAGAATTATCCAGCTCACCCAAAACGTTTAACATATTAGTGTCTGTAGCCTTGAACTCACCAACAGCTTCATGATTTCTATTACATGCAGCACTATCCAGCTCGCTAACATCATTAAACACATTAGTGTCTTTAGCCGAGGTCTCACTAACATGTTCAGATGACAGCTTATGACAGGAATCTTCTGATACGATTTCTCTGCCAATCTTTTCAAAATCATTGCAAGGATCAATGGGTCCTGTGGTTTCAACAATAGGTTCATCTTCCACTGGTACACTCACATCATTACCTGGTTCACAACAGTCAGCTAATACATTGGCATCTATAGCTGGAGTCTCACCAAGTGTTTCATGCAACCCACTGACTGCAGAATTGTTCAGTTCACCGACATCAGCTGCATTAGAGTCTGTGGTTGTGAGATCACCAATGTGCTCTGCTGAATGACCTGATGTTGTCCTGTTACCTTCATCAGCAGAAGATGTCTGATGATGTGAATGTATCTGAACAGGAATATTAGTTCGAGAGGGATTTGGAATGAATGCACTGGAAACATCAGGTTCTGTCACTGGAAGTACATGGATACTGACACAGGCCCTCAAATCACTGGAGTGAGGAAAATTCTCCTTAACTTCTGCAGATGATCCATCTAAAAGAGGCCATTTCTCCTTGACTTCAGTAGATGGTCCTTCTAAGCGAGGGAACGTCTCCTTGACTTCAGTAGATGATTCATCTAAGCGAGGGAATGTCTCCTTGACTTCAGTAGATGATCCATCTAAGCAAGGGAATGTCTCCTGGACATCAGTAGATGATTCATCTAAGTGAGGGAATGTCTCCTTGACTTCAGTAGATGATCCATCTAAGCGAGGGAATGTCTCCTTGACTTCAGTAGATGATCCATCTAAGCGAGGAAATTTCTCCTTTACATCAGTACTAGAAGGTGAACCAGAACGCTTAATTCCAGATGGCAGAAGTGGCTGATTCTGAACCTAAGAGACATAAACAAAATTAATACACATCTCATACATAGCATTTAAAATATATAATGTTATTTTTAAACTTTCAAAAGCGCTTTTTTATTACTCATATATTTCTTTTACAAATATATTCTTACATCATATAAAGAAGAAAGAAATGCTTTATTTAACGACGCACTCAACACATTTTATTTACGGTTATATGGTGTCAGACATATGGTTAAGGACCACACAGATTTTGAGAGGAAACCTATATCATATAAGATTTACAAATTATGTTGCAATGTATTTGAAACTTACAGATTGCTGCAGGGTAAGATTCTTAACATTAAGCAAATCCATGAAAGGAGTATTGAACATAGATTAAAGAAAGTGTGGTTATGTCACATCTGTTGATATTAAATTAAAATAATAGTTTTTGTTAAAAAAAAGAGAGAAAAAAGTATGTAGTAAATACAGAACTAGCAAAATAAACTTGTGCAATAAATAGGAAACGAAAACAACATATGTGAAGTTCTGAAGGCTGGTGGACTATTAGAAATTCTGTTGGACTTGTAAGGTTTTTTTGCTGGTACTGGTCTGGCAGACTACTAAAATGTTTTATCATTTCTGCATCCCTGAGAAGCCTGTAATAAGTAACTATTTGATATACCTCAGTCGTGTTCTCTGTTAGTCTCTGTTCAGTCTTAACTGGTGAATGTTTGGTACAATCACACCGCTCAAACTGAAACACAATAAGAGACATATGACTGGAACACAAGAAGAGACATATGACTGTAACACAAGAGACATATGACTAAAACACGAGACATATGACTAAAACACAAGAGACATATGACTGAAACACAGGAGACATATGACTGAAACACAAGATGAGACATATGACTGGAACACAAGAGACATATGACTGGAACACAAGAGACATATGACTGGAACACAATAAGAGACATATGACTGGAACACAAGAAGAGACATGACTGAAACACAAGAGACATATGACTAAAACACAAGAGACATATGACTACAACAAGAGACATATGACTGAAACACAGGAGACATATGACTGAAACACAGGAGACATATGACTGAAATACAAGAAGAGACATACAATTGGAACACAAGATACATGACTGAAACACAAGATGAGACATATGACTGAAACACAAGATGAGACATATGACTGAAACACAAGAGACATATGACTGGAACAGACATATGACTGAAACACAGGAAGAGACATACAACTGAAACACAAGAAGAGACATACAACTGAAACACAAGAGACACACGAGCATGAGACATATATATATATATATCTCTCTGGAATACAAGAAGATACATATATTCTGTGAAAAATAGGATAATGTTCAGTGCTCTGTCACTAGTATTTTTAAGAAGCTCATTAGTTGCACCCGTTTTTAAGAGTTGTAAGATAAGTGGTATCTAACAGACACATTTATTGCATTCTATTTCTTACAAATTTTTAAAATCCAGATTTAAAATAATATTAAATATCTTTTTCAACTAAAACATATTTATTGTGCTTCACTACTACGTCACACAGCAATGAATTTCAGGCTAACTTACATGTCAAAGATTAATCAATTAAAATTGTGATTGATCCATTGGATGCCATATGTCTGTGGTGACTGGGTCATTATCCAGGAGCAGCCAACCATATGTTTTTAACTTGATAACACATACATTTTATGGCCGTATGATATAAAGAACATTTAACATTCTCACCAA
Organism: Gigantopelta aegis; assembly: GCF_016097555.1. Taxonomy (NCBI): domain Eukaryota; kingdom Metazoa; phylum Mollusca; class Gastropoda; order Neomphalida; family Peltospiridae; genus Gigantopelta; species Gigantopelta aegis. Next base: position 6,506,419 of record NC_054712.1, on the reverse strand, counting down.
TGGGTGAATAAAAAAACTGATTTTCTTTTTACTGAAATCAAGGAGATTTCTGTAAAATTCAACCAGTTTTCAAGCACCAACTTTAATATCAACGATTTTCAAGGCAGCATTTTATTCACAGCATCTCACCAAAGACATATCATCCAATGAAATAAACACTAAAAGTGAATGTTCTACAACATGTAAGTTACTCTGTGAAGCATAAATATCTATCCAATGAAATAAGCATGTTTGAAATTTAAAAATGCTCTATGATATATAAATTAACCGGAAATGCATAAGTATCTATGGAATGTAACACCCACTCAAGTAGTATTCTTTATGGGCGTGATTATTTTGGGCACTATGTTTATCGTGGGGTGGGACATAGTCCAGTGGTAAAGCACTCGCTCAATGCGCAGTTGGTTTGGGATTGATCCCTGTCGGTGGGCTCATTGGGTTATTTCTTGTTCCAGCCAGTGCACCACGACTGGCATATCAAAAGATGTGGTATGTGCTTTCCTGTTTATTGGATAGTGCATATAAAAGATCCCTTGCTACATTAAGAAATATGTAGCGGGTTTCCTCTGATGACTACATGTTAGAATTACCAAATGTTTGACATCCAATAGCCGAGGATTAATTAATCAATGTGCTCAAGTGGTATCGTTAAACAAAACAAACTTTATGTTTATCGCCTTGAACTGTGAATTACAACAAACACTTACAACAAACTGGTATTCTGAATCGGACTGCCTGGCCCTGGTTCCGTACGGAATATCCCGTCCTCGTGGGTGGCCAAAGGTGACGATGTCGCCCTCCTGCAGTGTAATGCCACCTGTAGGAAGAAACAGTCACAACAACATTCAAGCATTTTAACTATATTTTAGTTACATGCAACTATATATACACTTGGTGATAAAAGAAACATAATGGGCCGACTTTACGAAGCCGTTTTTTTTCTTAAACGCAGGTGTTTAAGAACTGTAAGTATATGTAGTTACATGCATGTATGATATAAACAGGCTTTGTAAATTCGCCCCTTAATGTTTAAAATACAAAATAATTTCAAATAGATTTAATTTTTTAGCTCAAATGACACTAATGGGAAATGGCTGTAAATTGTCGACTCTACCTATCACCTGGATGGAGTGCACGACAGCCACTTTCCTGGCAGGTCAGAATGACCAAATTCATGATTTTGTTTCTCCATGGGTCAAGGAAGCTTACTGCCAAAAGTAGTTAAAAATGGTCTAGTATATTGCAATATTGGGAACAATACTTCATCTTTGTTACAGTGTTTAACAAATGCCATATAGTGTTTTCCCCTAGCTTGTTTTGGCTTGATGTGACACCATGTCTCAATAGTCTAGCACCATCTTGCCATAATCAGTGCCATGCTGCCCTGAGATTAAACAAGCCTTTTTCAATAAACCTGCTTTTAATAAACACTCAAGCAAGCACATTAATTACATTTATTTTTATTTCAATAAATTTTTTGTCTTTAATTAAGAAAGTTAAGAAATGGTGAAAATGCCCCAAAAGTCTTTAGTCTACCATGCTATGCCAAATTTCTAGTAAAAACACTACCATATATTTTATTATGATTACCAACCTTGAATTTTGATATGATTAACAAAAATTCCATTTAAACTGTCGTCGCGTAGGAAGTGTTGATTGTTCTCTCTCTTCACTAACGTTGCGTGGGTCCTAGAAATGTAGGCTCGTCGTTCTCGGTTAGCAGAGTCCAATAAAAAATGTACCACGTTGATATTCCGACCAATCAAAGACGATGTTCTAATGAAACTGAAAAATAAAATAAAAGAAGTTAAAAGGGATTGGATTAGAAAATTAAACAAGTTAACGGGTATTTTATTAGAAAATTAAACAAGTTAAAAGGTATTTCATTATAAAATTAAACAAGTTATAGGTAGTACTAAACCAAATAACTGGGTCAAATTTCAAGGTGCACCGAACTTTTGATAAAGAAGTTAACACCACAAGTCCTGTGATTGGTGATAGATTGGTAATAAATGTGAGTGTGTTGGTTGTAGAAAAAAAGAAAAAAAAGAAGCTTTATCTGGGCAAAAATTTTATGCAATTTTATTTCATCTAGTACCACTGTGTCAAGCAGCCTTGAAACATATTTGGGGTACCTGTAAAAAAAGTACTCAAATTTTGTGTGGAACTAGGGTAGTCATAAACGCTACCCGTTATCTCTGAAATGAGCAGCTTCACCCCCAATTTTTTCTGATTCACTTTAAGGGTGAGGGGTGGTAGTATTTATTTCTGTGGTGTTTAGCTTTAGCCACATATTATTATTGTCGTCTATTGGATTTGATTTGATAGTATACACCCTATAGGGTATTTCATTATGAAATAGGATGAAAGATGTAAAATAAAATATTAAAATGTGCACTATAGCTTTCTAATTACTAATAATCAGTTTCATAAGTAACTTTTACTTTTCATATTAGGCCACATAAAAAATATGTGTGGTTCAGTGACCCGTTTTTACCAACTCTAAACGGTTTTTTCCATCTACTGATCTTCAAAACTGAGAGGACGCATAATTTGTTTTAAATATTACTTTATTGCTCTTTGCTAAGATGTGTGACAGATTTAAAACAAAAACACAACACATTATAGCCTACCTACATGCCGTAAATTTGTTTCACAATCACAGATATTTTTATTTTATTTGGCCTTACTTTTAACAGTATTCCAGATGTATTGAAAATTCCTCATATCTAAAAATGATAACATGCTTATCAATGTCTGTCTCAATTCTTCTGTATTCAAACTGGAGACCTCACTGTTTGAGGAGAGCTATCCCTCTCGCTCGCCATCACTCTGCCGAGTGTAGTTCAAGGAAAGTCATTTTCAGCTCCTCTTAGCCTTTACTTAAATACATTGTATGGCATCAAGACAGTGGCAAGGCTCGACCTTAGTGGTAACCCGGGGTGTTTTCGCTACCAATTTCCCATTTGGGCTACCAGATGTCTAAACACGGTAGTCTGCCAGGTTACTAGATTTTTTTATAAAAAAATTTGCACATCCAGTTACTACACAATCAACAAGATGCTTAAACACCTAAAACAACATGTTTTAGTATAAATAAATGATTCACTTTTTTTTTTAAATATTAAAATTATGGGGATACCAATTTTTACTGAGGGCTACCAGTTTTAATAACCTGGTAGCCCGGCGGGCTACCACTGAACAATTTTAAGGTCAAGGCCTGTGTAGGGGCGGGATTTAACCTGAAGTTCTTGTGTTGCAGGATCGAACCAGCTTGGTGGATCAATTCAACTGAATGGGTTTGTTCTTGCACCACAACTGGCCAAAGGTTGTGGTATGTGACCTAGTCTAATGATTATGCTACACTGGAGCAATAGCGGCATAGCAATAGACTGTAAGTCGCTATTGTTTTTGTTGGATGTTTCCTCCCTTCAAATTTTATTTGAGATATTGATTCTACATCTGCAGGAAATTTATACAGGTAGGTTTATCATTAGTAATGTCAGAAACACTAATATATTACTGCTAAATATTAATTTATGTCAGTATTACTCAAAAATAGATGCAAGAAATGTTTTTGCCGATTCTGTTTGACTGCGAATTTCACAATTTCGATTGCAGCGTAGCAATAGACTGGGAACGAGAACAGTGTTTTCCAAGTTTGTTATGATGTTATTTATGAATTTCATTTAAGTGGGATAGTAAAATCTCTGGTGGGATACCAGATTTTGAAATGTTAGTATCCAATTGGGATACTGCCCAAAATGTTTAATCTCAAACACTGAGATCCCTTGCTACTAATGGAGTCAAAATTACCAAAAGTGTGACATCATCAGTGAGCTCTGTGGTCTAGTGGATAAGCTACTGGACAATCCCGTCAAAGCTGGCTCACACTTTCATTCATCTTTCTCATCTATCACCCTTTGCCTATCATTCTCATTATCTTAATATAAAAAAACTTTCCAATTTCTCCCACAATTTCAATCTGTTTCATCCCTTTCTGTCAGTTTCCTCTGACTCTGTCTTTTGAGCTGTTCATACCATCACCTACCTGTCTCAACTTCCTCCATGGGTGCAATCTCTGTGTATTTCCCTGCACCCACCTGGCATCCTCGTCCTCTGTTGCTAATAAAGCTGGTCTGACCCACTGCACTAACAACCACCGGTAGTAGGGGTGTACAGTAGGTGGTTACAAGTGCCTCTTAACAATGCCAAAAGTAATTACTGAACACTCCCCGAAGTGGTCAGACTAAGCCCACAGCTGGAAAGCTGATGGGAAATGGCAGGTGTGTGGCACGGATAGCCACAAGAGACAAGCACCTCTCACGGTTGGAGATACAAGGACTGGGATGTGGAAGTGGACAGCAAAAAAAGTTGAAAGTTAGGAGTTACTAGAATAGTAAGATATTAGACGGAATTCAAAGGAGAGAAAGAAAAGCGGGCAGTGCGATAAAAAAAGAAGAGGAAAACAAAAGAAGAAATAATCATGGTGTTCTAGTGGCTAAGTGGTGTTATTAAAGAAAACAAACTTTAACTCCCATAATAAAGTTAAGTGAGGGGAGCAAATAATCATTCTTCTCCATTTGTTTTACAGTGGAGATCTGTTTCTGCATCAGTTCCACCAAAGCATAACGATGAAAGTTAGTTTATTTTGTTTAACAACACCACTACAGCACATTGATTTATTGCACAGTGATGAAAGGTGAGAATAGCCTCTATTAGAAACATAGTTATCTGCCCTTGGTGTTCATCGTGCTAAGCGGTCCCAATTAGCAACTAAATTATTTCCGGTGCATTACGCTCCAGTCGCTTGCAACAAAGGCCCTTTGTTACTACTGAATTGTGGAGTAGTTGTCGACTTGTTCTTTTATTTTTTAACGTTAATAAAGTTTTCTATTACTATTATTGTTCGTCAGATTGTGTGCAATCTCCTTCTTTTACAGAAAAGAAAATGTACAATGTTTTATGCTCAACAAAAATACTTATGAACACGTTAAAATGGCACCTTAATAAAGTTTTGTTATTTGCAAGTAATATGCATGTGTTTGTGTATATATCACTGTGTACGAATGGAAGTACATTAATTTGACTAAATGACTAGCTGCGATTTTCTGTACCGCCAGCTGCATTATTAACTACGACCTATGCAGTAGTTAATAATGAAACTAACGATACAGAAATTCATTTCCTCGCCTAACGATAAGGTTTCCTCCCCACACTTTTTGGCTCTGTCTGTGTGTGTGTGTGTGTGTGTGTGTGTGTGTATACATCCCCCTGCCTGTAAGACTAACATAAATATGTTCACACAGATATTTTGATGTAAACAAAACAAGTACTGTTAATTACTATAGGTAGATGTTTTAAGGTTAAACTATATATTTAGCAGTTATTACAGCAAAATTTACACTATATAATGCAATGTATATAGGCCTAATCAATTTACAGTTAACGAAATATTTAGTCAAACAAGCGCATGTACAGGAAATTGTGTAACTGGCTAGTGGTGTTTTTAGGGGAGGGGTCGTGTCATGCGTCACCAGAAATACACTGAAAAACCCCCAAAACAAACATAATATAGCACGTGGTGAAGGGGATTGTTCTGATCGGAATATTACATATAGTTCGTCCCATCCTACAAAAATGTTGTTTTTGTAAATAATTTAAGTTAGGTTTGACGTAAAAATAAAAATAAAAGTTTTTTGGAAATAACAAAAATATAATTTAGAAAACAAGTGGCTCAGAAATAAATAACTTGTAAATTCCATAGTATGAAAAAATGCGTTCCCCGTGGGACGCACTATAAACATAATGTTTCTATTATCTATTACAACAGTGTTAGTCACACACAATTCATTAAAACTGCATGTGTGTTTGTATGTTTAAATGAAATTATGATAATTAATGTGAGGCGAGATTGCAGCTTTGAAGCAAAAAAATAAATAAAAATTCTATGCAAGAAAACCAAAACAATCAGGGTGTATGACAGCTCGCTAGATTCATCTCCTATATTTAACACATGACCAGTTATAACAAAATGCAATTTCATCAACTTAATTTTTACCTGTATCATTTTTTATTTTTAAAGCATAGGTGGGGACATTTATGATGCCAGGGATTGGCATGCATAAATCTCAGCTGAAGATTCACAAACAAACAGGAATTTATATCATGATCGTCCATGTTTGTTCAAAGCGGAACGCACCAGAAGTAGAGAGTGGTTAGGGGACGTAACTCTGCCTATTTTTTCTTTTTCGAATTTCTAATAGAGGCTATACCAACACTAATTTAAATTAACTATTAAGGCCTCCACGAGTCCAAAATATTGGACTCAAGTGAGTTTTCAAGGGTCAAACTCGACCCGGACCCGAGATTAATTCCAGCACTGAACATGGATGCCAAATCATGACATTGTATTTCCAGGACATTTGACTTTTGTTTTCCCTCCATGTGTTATAGCCCTATAATGTAACCGGCGGAAAACATACATGTATGGCAAAATGATGTAAAAAAAATATACAACCAAATGAGAGTGCTCTTCCCTGAACAGGTACTAAGAGTCCTGTGAATGGACTCAAGTCTTGCTAGACTCGGCCCATGCCAGAGTACTCGTGGAAACCCTATTAATTATACAGGCCTCGATCTGAATATCGTTAGAACGATAGTTTCATCCGCGTATCGCTCAAGTACGTCTGGCTTTGCTTAACAAGCCTCTGAATATCGTTAGAACGATAGTTTCATCCGCGTATCGCTCACATACATCTGGCTTTGCTTAACAAGCCTCTGAATATCGTTAGAACGATAGTTTCATCCGCGTATCGCTCACATACATCTGGCTTTGCTTAACAAGCCTCTGAATATCGTTAGAACGATAGTTTCATCCGCATATCGCTCACGTACGTCTGGCTTTGCTTAACAAGCCTCTGAAAATTGGGAGATCGATCGCTTCATTCGTGCAAAATCTAATTTTGCATAACTTATTTTTTGTTTGCATGAAATTTGGAACAGCATTTACATGGATATAATGGGTTACAACAAAAGGAAACGGGTTACTTGGATTTATTTCTGCGTAACCATTTCTCAGAGGCCTACGTAACCAATTTTTCTTTCACACATTAAATTTAGACATTTAAGAGATCATTAACATGGTCATAATGCAGGGCTAGCTCTGGCAGTCGCCAAATTCACCAACTGAGAATTTTGAAAACAACTGGCAAAGTTTGTTTTGAGTTGGCGAAATAATTTTACTCTATTTTATTGTAAAATAACTGGTTTTCTGCCATTTTTGAAGTTCAAAAGATAATTTGACGAAAGTTTGTGTTCACCTAGAGCAAGCCCTGCAATGGGTCTTACGTCTTTATTTTACATCAAATTATTTTTACAAAAAACTATAATTTCTCTTGAGTTATAATATACATGTACCGGTAGATCAAACATCGATGAAACACATTATAGAGGGATATGCTTTTGTTATGCAAATAGCTGTAGGTATTTACAGCAGAAAGAACTTCCATTTAAATCATACAGAGCTTTGTTTTAAAAAGAAATAATTAAACACTGTGGGTTTTTTTATGAAAGATTATATATTAAATAATTTAATAATTAAATTTATTAGGGTTTGAAAAAAAACAAAAAAAACAAAAACATGGTCATAATGGGTTATGCAAAACTTAATGGGCTACCAGATTTGGATTTTACACCAATTTTCAATTTTCAGAGAACTGATTTTATGACCAAAAATACATTGCCTCATCAACTGTGGTCTGACCAGAGATGAACAATATATAGAGGATTCGTCACGAGTATTTTTTAATATGGAAAATATCAACCTCGTCTATGTTTTAATCGGTATTTGTCGAGGCTCTGCCGAGACAAATATCGATTAACTAGACGAGGTTGATATTTTACATATTAAAAAACACGAGTAGCGAATTCTATTTATCCTATAACACTTCTAAAATAATATTCTAATTAATTTTTTAGTAAATCACAGTACTAAAGTCGCCGCCATCAATAATATGACGTCATCACGATTAGCACAGATTAGTTTGACGTCACTCATTTTAAACAAATCTTTGAAAACGTTACACTCAGATACATGGGTCTTGTTGGCTGTAAGCAAATGACCCATCCACAGCAACACATTACCTAGAGACCTTGTAAATTTGCATACCATTATTAACCGGGTTAATAAAGTAAATTATCACATGGGTTTATGACATGGATATCATGGGTAAGTTATAGGATAAATATATTTATTTGGCCTATCTTTATGTATTCTGACTGCGTTTCTAATGTTTAACGCATAACCATTTGATATATAATAAAACAATATTGTTCAACTTACTCCATAACATCTGGAACATTTGGTACAGTTCTTGGTCGTCCGATCCTTCGAAGATGAAATATTTGGGCCATTCTGACTGAAATTCTTTCACACCTTTGAAACAAAGAGAAACACATGTATATATAATAGTATACTCGTACCCTGTTAAGTCACGCCATCTGGGATTTTCCCCCTTTTTAAAGTAAAGTAATATGCCACCTACCATTTGTTTACGTTCCCTGTCATACAGTTAGATGTGTAGACAGCTAGTCAAGTGGCTAAGATTGTTTTAGTATATCCCATTCTTTGTTACATTTTATCTTAAATATAACTTTAATTACACATGAATCAAAATAGATGAAAAAAACATTTGAATTGTAGTGTCTTAATTTATGCCGATCATGCCCAAAATATATATCGAAGTGTGTTTATTTTTATATACTAGTGAGTGACGTTAGTAAATATCTGAGGTCACATGTCAATTAATCCTTTTTCTATAGAAGCAAATAAGGGTTCTAAAATTTGATTAAATGTAAAATAGGATTTAGATAAGTATTGGGTTTTACATTAAAAATATAGCTATTACTACAATATACATAAATATAGTCAAACCTGAATAAATATTTTTTAAATATTGTGATAAAAAATTCAAATGGAGAAAATCAAAGCTATTGTTGGTTCAATTAAGTAACAATTAAAACATTATTTCTTCAACTAATAATTGTAATAAAATTACAAAGCAGTCTTAACATATACTAATACAATTATTATGTATCACAAATCATCAGGGATTAGGGATGGGATGATTATTATGTTTTAGGCCCACAGTTCAGTTCACCATTTCCCAATTTGTATAAACGTTTCGCACATTGCTGGTAATCCCAATGACCCGTAAAGTATTTCGGCCAATCACAGCATTCGATTCCCTTAAACCAGACATGTTTGCATGGGCAATAGGTGCCATAATTCAGATCTTGCACAGAACCTGCGAATTTCTTGCCGGGGCCGTAAAAATTGTAACATCCTCAGTGATTAATCCGCCATGAGAATAAATATTTTTAAGGATGTTTCGTCCCAGTTGTCAAAATTGGAAAAAATAAACATGTGTTAACTTCAAAAATTATAAAATGGCACCCAATTTCCGTCATAATTTAAAACAATTCAACATGACTAATTTCCGTAAGTTTTTATCAGGACGAAATTGTCCACAGTTCCTGAACTACATTGTATGCAAACTACTTTGCACTTTTTTTTTCTCTCTTTTTAAAATAAATCTTTGCAGATTTATTTTTTCACTTTCAGAACAAGCGAAAAAAAAATATAAAAAAAATAACTAGTTAAATAATTCACTATTATATATTATGTGCATGTACTTTTTAATCGGTGATAGCTTTTTATGTAACTTGTGTTGAGTTAAATAATCAACAGTAGGCCTGTATATGGAGGGGTTAGTGCCAGAACCACTTATCTTCAATCTGAGAAAACTGCACTGAAAACTTTGGAATGCACTTACAAATCAGAAACTTAACTTTTGCTAAATATTTTGCTTTTAGATGCTAGCAGTTATTTGTTTTAGTATAAACCTTAAACGTTTTGTCTGCTAATAATAATAAATCATGATGTAATTTGATGAAGAACTATTTAATTTATTCTGGCTCCTGGAACTTGAACACAAACAGCTCCAATCAGCATGCCAGAGCAAGCTATTTTATAAAAAAAATTCTTACAGTCCAGCACATGTGACAAATTGTGTGAAATCTAAGTCAAGAATAATGTTATCTTGCAGTGACTCCACGTGGCATACAGTAAACGTTTAATTTCGCAGCAGCTCTGAGACACCTAATTGGGTCTGTGTTGTTAATACTTTGAAAATGTACTGGCGACAGGAAATAATTGTAAACAACAAATTATCTTTGGATGGCAGACACTGGAAATGGTCATGGGTGTTTCCAGCTGTGTGCACAGTAACCTTATCCTACACTGAGATGGTGAATTGGGCTCCCTGCAACGGGCAATGGGCAACTATATTTACGTGCCCCTATCCACAAGGGTTCAGGCACGCCCACTACGGGATTAGCCTCTGACTTCGCCAGTGACTGACTCCGGAGCAGGGGGGGGGGGGGGGGGGTAAGTTTGAGGTGGGCGGAATTTGGAAAAAAGCCATTTAGTGAGCGCGGACCAAATAGCAGACACTTCATAAACTTGAAGTAACACCGAGTGGGAGCCGTGTTCTGATTGGCTGAATTTCGATTCCTCGGTGAAGCCTGTTTTTTACCTAAGCTTACAAAGAGTACTGCATACCGATACATGTCTGGACTCTAAAATTTTAGCCAAAAATGGTTAAGACTGCTCGGCCGAAAAGTTTTAAGGTGATTTTGAGCAATTGAACGGGCGCCAAAATAAAATGCGTTAGACTATTTATAAAAAAATAAACATAAGAATTTAGAACTGCTTCCAAAACGTTTAAAGTCTAACTAGCCCAATAAAAGAGGTTAGTACTCACGGAGGAAAGGTTGACTAGGGGGAGGAGAGCCACACCCTGGTGTCCAGATGGGGGATCAGCTGGTGTATATCCGGCTTCGCTAGCAGTCTAGTGATCACAGGATACTGTTTGTGGAACACCTTCTTCATCAGGCGATGAATCGAAATGTTGTCCATCTCAGCAAACAGTAGAGCCTGGCTGTAGCGGTTGTCCAGGTGATGAGTAATACTCACAGCCGATCTCCCATCCTTAAAGGTCACCGGGTGCATCTCGTATTCGCCGTCTGTGTTCGGGATATCCTCAAAGTTCCGGCAACGGGGCGCTGCCAAGAGGTGCTTGGTGTCCAGGACATCGACGACAGCGCACTTGGAGTAACGGCGATCCAGTTTCCCGTGCAGAGTCCAGGAGTCCATGGATTCACCGGACTCTGCACCTTCTGGTGGTGGCGGAGGTTGTTTTGGTGGAGTTCTTAGGGTTGATATAGTGGTCGCCACCTCTGCCTTGCGCTTCCCAACAGCTCCTTGGCGGTCCGGGATAGCCATTGGTGACACCGGTAGAATAGGTGACACGTCAATACTATCCATAGTATGGAGAGGCGAAGTGCTGGAACGAGCCGGAGTCCTAGTAATACTAGCCTCGTCTCGGACCGCCTCCGGAGCGGGAGCTGGGCCGGTCGGAACTGGCTTCCCTTCCTTCTTTCCGGTGGAAACTCCAGGAGACGGCGAAGCAGAAGGAGCCGCTGCCGGTGGTTTAGCCACCGGGGTTGGCCCCCCCCGAACCGTTCCTGGCGGGTTTCTCCTCTTCTTCCTCGTCCTCCTAGTCTTGGTTGGGACCGGGTCGCCGTACACCAAAGTCACGGTTGCCCGTGACCCGGTGTACGCGACGCGGTACTCCAACAACATTCCATAGGTTGCTATAAGTCCCCCCAGGTGGGGGGGTAACTCAAGAGAGCACGGACTCACGTCTGACTTCATCTTAAACAAAATTGGAACGCAACTGCAAGAATCGAATGCAAGAATCGAATGGCTCCCTGGTATTGTAGCAGGTTGCTAGAAGCTTTTAACAACTTTAGAAAAACAATTTGTCAAACAAAGCAAAGCCTTAAAACCAGTTATAACAGATATATTTGTTATACTAATTATTACATGAAATGTAAGCTACCATACCAGTTATAACAGATATATTTATTACACTAACTAAACACGAAATGTAAGCTATCAAGAGTAAACTGCACCACCTGTAGTGTTGAGCTACTGACTGAATTAATAATCAACCGTTAAGATAAGTTAATACGTTTAATGATTTTTAATACACAGTAATTTAATGAAACAAAATGAATACAGGGCCAGTAACTATATTCGGCATTTTTCTTTAAAAGTTTTCACTCGTTCTAAAGTCTACGTTTTTACATGTTCTAAAACAAAATTATGTTCTTCAGCTTAATGATTTAAACAGCAATTTAGAGAGAATAAAATGACAAATATATTTACAATCAACGTGTAACGATTCCTAGCAGAATGCGCATTTTCGTAGGTTTTACAAAAATCTCATTGTGTGTAAGATGTTTGCATGTAATATACATCAGATGTTACTGAAACAATGTTTAGAAGTTATATGTGATAAAAACTTACTAAAATAATATGACATTAGCAAATAATTACCACAATTCTACTGTCCCTTAATTCATTTTGTTGAGTACATTTTAAATATGCAAGTAATACTACTAAAGGTACCCGTGTTGAAACCAAAATCTATTGATTGATATACTTTAAATTGCACATATATGCACTGGCGTATCCGGGTAGCCAGGGATTGGGCACAAGAGGACCTTGCCTTCTCGAATATACCTCTTTTTTCACAATACCAACTTTTATAATGCATGTCACCCCATAACATGTGTAAAAGCAGTGCCCTCTATCTCCACTCCACCCCCAATAAACAATCCTGGCTACCCTAATATATATAATATATATATATATATATATATATAAAATATGAATGTGCATACATTTCAACTACTACAATGAACAATATTTATTATTAGTATGCATATTTATTTTATGCCATTTATATAAAGGGGTTGCTTCTTCTAACCAATTAGTTATAATATGAACTACCATGAAGAGACTCCGATTTAAAGAAAAAATACTTGACCTTTATCTACTAATTCATGTTCAACTATATGTCAAATATTATACGATGTCTATAAAATATACAATGACTAGAAAAGTTACAATCCTGTGATGATGCCTTTGAAATAATATAAACTAATTTCCCTCTATGCTAAGTAAATTAAAATATTTTATTGCGTATGGTCATAAAACATTTATCATCTTTGGGCCGGCATCCTTTTTACAATAAACAATTCCCAGGCATTTTCATTTTAAATTGCAACTTAAATTTATTTTTTATATAATATTCAAATTGTCTACAAAATACAGACATAGCTAGACCATAATTTTTAACTAAGGTTGTTGCATATGGGAGCCATGTTTAAAAAAAAGAAACATACAAACAAAGGAAAGAATTTTATATTTAATGACACACTCAACACAGCTACAGGTATATGGTGTCAGACATGTAGTTAATGACCACACATATATTTTAGAGAGGAAACTATGGGCAACTATTTTTTTATTAGCACCAAGGGATCTTCCCACAGACAGGATAGTACATATCATGGTCTGTAACACCAGTTGTGAAGCACTCGCTGGAACGAGAAATAGTCTGTGAAATTTTTTTTTAAACTCTGGAGACCAGATACAGAGCTGGCAACTCCATAGCAAACATGGTCCCCTGGGGTCTACCAGGGACATTTTAATATTGGACTACATGTTAATAAAGGACTACATTTCATTCATGTACACATCACAATGTTTTTATTCAAACCATTAACAAATGAAGCATACATTTTTTAACAATCGTCAAATATCCCATATTTACGCATATTGAATGCAACATTTCTGTAAAAGTATGAAAGATTTACTTGCAAAAACTTTGACAAATGAGCCTCATTCGTCAGGCAAGAACCGGCTCATTCTCGAACTTTCCATCACTAAATTCGTCATAGAATGGGTTGGGAACGACCTTCAATGACTATTGTTGCGAGGATGAATGACATACTGACCCGTCTTTTTCAAGATTTCAATGAATGCGGAATTTGCATCACAAAACATCCATTTCGTTTGCGGGAGGTAGCAGCCAACAGTGCATGCACCTGGATGTTCCAGAATAAGGTATTTGCCTAATTAGCATTAACAGCAGTGTGGTTTTAAAAATAGACATTGGTTTTAGTTCAGACTTGGGCTTGGGTACTTCAAAGAAATTCTGCAGACATGAAATTGAAAACAATGTTACACAGTTATCCTTAGACTGCTAAATCTCACTGGTCCTAAATGATCGTGTTACATTTGTGTTTAATTGTCTGCAGGAGGTATGACCTTTTAAATGAACTTTGAGCAAACTTGCATTTTCGTGTTATTCAGTAAATTACTGTGATACAGTGGCAAAGTTGGGTATGGGCTTATTTACAAATAAGATCCTAATTTCTTAAATGCTATCAAAATGGAGGAGGGCTTATTCAAAGACGGGCTAATTTCCATTCAAATACGCTATGTTCACTTGTTTGTAATCATTACTGTAAAAAAAAAAACGAGTTGCATCGCGTTTACTGCTTTTGCGATGTCCGAATCGTATGGCTGGCGACTGATTGAAGTTTGCTTATTTCACGTGAGCATGTGATGTGGATTAGCGGTCAGTAAAGTGATTGAATAGTAATTTCTAATATTTTGCTTGGGGTGGTTTTTAAAATTATATTATAGGTGGGTTTTTTTGTTTTGTTTCTCCCAGTAGCCCGCTGGGTTTATGTCATGGGCAAAACTGGTTGCCCGGTCGTGAAATCTGGTAGCCCCAGGCGTCCGGGCATGGGATTTTTTCAACCCTGGCTCTAATAGGTACCACAACAATCCTATGTTTGACTTCAAATATCTTTACAATTTTCGAGTTCCTTGATTTAAAAAAATCCACATATTAACAACCAATACACACACTACAGGAAGAAATCCAACAGCACCCACATTCAGCTAAGCTTCAGCAAACTTCACCAGCAGTATTCGAAGCTTGTTGATCTACATCGTGCTGTAGCGTTACACGATCTGGTCTCACAGTCCACTTTTATTCCACCTTCCAGGGGCTGTCTCATACGACTCGAGACAACAACATGGATTAGTTTTGTTTTGTGTTTCTGCAATGGAATGTGGGTGTTGTAAAGAACATTTCCATTGTTGTGCTGGGCAGCAATTGCGAAAAAATTACATTGGATGGTCTCCGACTGTAACTTATGTAACAGTTTTTTTAACAACTGTCCAAATACAGGGGTTCAATTTTTTTTTTTTTAATTACGTGCCACAGGGCAAGTGCCAATCAGATACGCACTTGCCCCATATATTTTTCCACTTGCCCATACTTCTTACGGTAACCAATTCTGTTATTGTACTTAATTTAACACAGTGATTAATAATGTAATTACAGTGGACTCTGCCAAACCTGGCATCGGTCGGGACTGTTGAAATATACCGTTTTAGACAGCTTGCCGGTTTAGGCAGGTTCTTTCAGAGTTATGGTTCTTGTCACCTGAATGATCGTTGTTAATTACTATGTTGTTATTAATTAACAGACTACTTCGAAATCAGTGATTCCAAGAAACGCATGCATGAATTGTCGAACATTGGACATACTAGTAATTGATACAATAAAACCCCAGCAGTTATTAACTGTTACCAATATTTTTTGCGTAAAAACTAATTAAGTATGAGTCGAGATGTAACTGGACCACCAAAAAGGACCAGACTTGAAATTTCTAAGTGGGACCATACTGACAGCTTCCATTACAAATGGATAAAAAAAAATTAATCCACAAAGTATTAAAAATATGATCGGTCTGGATATGGGTAGTGTTTTGGCCCATGCCTGCTGAAACCACTGGTGTAATAACGTGTTCAGGTTTTGAAACTTTGCATTTGTTACGCATTTCCTGTTGCTGGATATCTTGTGCCGTAATACAAGATTTGATTTAAATTCTTCAATTAACTCGACTTTTGTTTTTAAGGATAATTCAATGCACTTTCATTTTTTTCGGTCGTTCAGCCATGATAAAAGCATGAATAAAAGTGAAACGCTTTAGCATTCATATTTATGCATGGTAATTTTTTGACAGTCTCAACTCAACACAATTGTCATTCATTTAGCTATCAGAGCAGATCGGTCGCTTGGCCGTTAATTAACAGTTTTGTTTGGGCAGTCATCAAACCGACGCCGTCTGGATGCCGGTGTGGACAGAGTTAATCACACCAAAACAGGCTTCTTTGTTCTTGATTTGGCATCCGATATCCGGAATAGACAGATGCCGGATTAGGCAAAAGTTAAGTCATAATAAATTAATGGTTGCTGGACGGGACCATGAAAATGTGCCGGTTTACACAGAAATCCGGTTTAGACAAATGCCGGTTTTGGCAGAGTCCACTGTATCTCGAAAGTATGTGTTTAATTGCACAAATAATGAATTCTGGCAATAGGTTAGACAACACTTATCCAGGAAGTACTAAATTCATATGTTTGTTAAGTAGTATCCACTGTTTATTGTATTTTTGTCTGTCTTCTCAACTTGTTGATTTAAACTTTGTTTTAAATAGTGTCCATTTGTTGATTTAAACTTTATTTGTTTGGTAGTGTTTACTTGTTCATCCAAATATAATTATTCTGTCAATGTTTGTCTTAGTGACCACTTGTTGTATGGCCGTGGATTATGGCGTTGGGCTAATGAAATCTTACTTCATCTTGGATGTTCATTTTACACGAACATAGATTTACATTTGCAAAGAACTGAAAAACACTAAACCTGTATGTTCTGCTACAAGGTTTATTACATCTAAACTGAAATATCTTACAACCTTTTTAAGAACACAGTTCATAATAGTTATGCTTTGTTCGAGTGAACTCGGAAATTATAAACTCATTAGTAGCACTCACTTGCTTTACGTTCCCTTTCATTTGCAAAGAGCAGATTCCGGAACCGCGTTAACATCTAATTTTATTTTATTATGACAATTTTAAACTGTATCCCACCTCATATACCATGTATGCAACAATTAAACATTTTGATTGTACACACAAGACATGTATACTTTATTTTTATATAAGCTGTAAAGTGTATTGGACGCTATTTCCAAGTTTGAAGATCATCGAAATGATTACCTGTACGAATTCAATCAAACATTTTGTGGCGGAAATTACCAACCTCAGTCGATAGTAAAAGGGGAAAAATTCTAAGTTGCTATCAAACTTTCAACACAATTTTTGTTTTGGTGTGTTAACGCACTGGCAATCATTCCAGCATTTAGGGTTAGGATTACCATAGTTCTCCTTAGGGCTATGTAACTGCTCAAACAATCGGAACTCTTTCCAAAGGATTTACCAAGATTTGTAACAAAATTAAAATAAGTTTTAGGTGTTACATTAGTCAATATGCAGTTAACATAATAACTTGCCCAACATGAAAATTTCACTTGGCATGGGCGTCCTGCGATGGGATTTTTGATCCCCTGAAATGTCTCTTACAGTCAGAGTACTCGAGCTAGAAAGTACAATGCTAGTTCGTTTCGCATGATAGAGGTATTGGGTTTCTTTGTGTAGTGTTTGTACTGGTTAACAACATGTATGTTTAATGTCATGACTGAACTCGAGAATAATGAAACCAAAGCTGTGTGGCATCTGAATCAGGAAACACAATGTATTTTAGACACTAGCTGGCTACAAGTTTAACATCAACAGTTCAAGCCCACCTACTAACCTCCAACCAGTTCGAAGGGGGTAGAAAGTGTGGTGCTGTTTTTACAAAAGGTACAGCATTGACGTCATGTACGCCCTACATTACTCACTACGGAGCCTGGTGATCTCGCCCCGTGTCGATCTCGCCCTGGCGAAGTCGCCCTGGGTGAGTTCGCCAGGACTTATTTTCATCGTTAGGCGAAGTTATATATCTACTGTCATTATCAGCATGTTTTTGTGCCAAAACTACAGGGTTATACCACTTATACTACTATTTTTGTGTTGGGACACGCTGTGGCGAGATCGCCATATTTACTTCCGTGTTGCATGTCTGTTTAGCGAAGTCGCCAGTACATTATAACTCAACAATATTCAA
This sequence comes from Gigantopelta aegis, assembly GCF_016097555.1. Taxonomy (NCBI): domain Eukaryota; kingdom Metazoa; phylum Mollusca; class Gastropoda; order Neomphalida; family Peltospiridae; genus Gigantopelta; species Gigantopelta aegis. The sequence continues at coordinate 6,488,413 of NC_054712.1, read as the reverse complement.
GTTACAAGCAGTTTAATGTTTACTTCATTAAGTAAATACATGTGCAGTAGTCATGTTTTGACTTTCTTGTTGTAAAATGTAATACATTGGTAGTTACATTTCTGATGATTTCACTTGCAAGCCGGGGTGAGATCGCCAGGATTTTTCTTGTTTAAGTTTACATTTTAACGATTATTTGATATATACTAAATACTAAAGTATGTACTGAACCGACGAGGTTGCTATACATCGTTATTCGATGATAAGTGTTGTTTATTTATAATAAATACATGGACAGAATTCGCATGTTATTTATTACCATTGTGTAATGTTAATGTGTTTAGATATATTTCACTTTTTCAGACTGGGGCGAGATCGCCAGGATTTTCTACAATTTGGATTTCTGTTGGGTGAAGTCGCCTACATATTACTTGACAATATCTTCATGGGTACAGTTTATTATAATAATACACGTAAAGTACACATTTATGGTTTGTTTTCATCAGACAACTCGGCCCGGGGGACAACTCGGCCCAGTGTCCGAGACAACTCGGCCCCGTGTGATAGTATGATAGTTGGCCATGTCGTAGTATTGGACTATAGTAATAATAATGCATTATACTGATAGATACCGCTAACTATATGGTCACCATTAAGAATGACAATTGTGCATGTCGTACGCGCATATTGTAGTGTCGGATGGGTTTCTAGAAGTATTGTACTATAGAAATAACGCAAAAGACATCATTTGCCAAATTCTCACATTTATTACATTAAACACACATATGTACGCAAAAAACCAATAGAACACATATACATAAATAGTTATAATAATGAAATAAAACACCAATCACCAAAAGAACATAGAAATAAAACGTCCAGCAAAAGATAAAAGTCAGTGCGCAAGAGGGGCGTAGAGCTTTCCACAGGCCGACTGTAGAACAAAAACAAATTATTCGAACAGCGGAAACTATCTTCAAAGATAAATGGATCAGCAATTTAACAATCCGACATGACACTTCGTTTCAGGACATTTAGGTTAAGGTGGGACTAATTCAATACTAACAAAAACACATTCTTTTATTTCAGTGAGAATACTTTAATTTAAAAAACAACACTTGTCCAACAAGTTGTCTCTGGACTCCGGGCCGAGTTGTCTTGCGGTGGGCCGGGTTGTCTCCACGTGGGCCGAGTTGTCTGGGCCGAGTTGTCCTCCGGGCCGAGTTGTCTGGCATTCCATTTTTTAAGTTTACATTTCTTATTATTTCACTTTTTCAGGCTGTGGCGAGATCACCAGGATTTTCTCAGTGTAGCATTTTTATGTTGGATGAAGTTGTCACACGTTACTATGCAACTATTTGTCATAAGTGCACACTTTGAGGTTCAATTTGGTATAATAAATATATATGAACAAGACAACATTCATTTATTTTTATTTTTTATTGTGCAATGTGTAATTTTCGTAGTTTGCATGTCCAGGCTATGGCGAGATAGTCAGAATTTTTCCACATTTCACTGACTACTCAGCGAGCCATTCGTTAGGCATATAACCATTATTTCATTAATAATAAATACATAAACAGTACTTACTTGTTTGTTTTCTTGTATAATGTGATATATTCGTAATTATTAGTTCTGTCCATTCCACTTCAACAAGCTGTGCCAAATCACTATGATTTTATTGAGTGATGCATATTCGTTTATTTCATTACAGTAAATAAATAAATGTACAGCATTCACAATTAAATTGTATGTTACTATGAGTGAGTACATCCTTTGGTGGTATAACTCTGTAGTTTTGGCACAAAAACATGCTGATAATGACAGTAGATATATACTATAATATATGTTGTAATATATGTCTTCTAGCAAGTCTAATATGTATGATAACTTCGCCTAACGATAAAAATAAGTCCTGGCGAACTCGCCGGGGGCGACTTCACCAGGGCGAGATCGACACAGGGCGAGATCGACATACTTCCTCATTTACGACACTAGCTTCCAACATAATGAACATTTTACAACGTAACATTGCGATAGAAATCCGTCTTTAAATATGAATTAACAGATAATTAGCTTTACCTCTGTTATGTTTGACATCTTTAGACAATTTGCATTCAGGCTAAATTGCTCTTCTTAGTAAAAAAATCGGTAACATTCTTTAAATTTTGTTTTCTAGTTTCGGTTTCATCAAAGGTTTGGCGCGATATTCTTCTGCATTTCCGGTGTAGCATTTAATTTGCACTCCCCAAGAATATGCACTCCCCAGTCACTATTTTAAATACATAAAATTTGCACTCCCCCAGTTATTATTATACGTATAGTACGCTCTCCCCTTGAATTATTTGCACTTCCCTAGTTATTAATATACATAAATGTGCACTCTCCACTACTATGCTTAAAGACTGAATACATCCATGGTCAAAAGAACTTTGGATTGATAATAAAAGTGTTATTCAATGAATACAATCCACATTCATGATTAGTCCCCTGTCGGCCCAAACGAAGGGGTTTATAGGTTTCATCTCCGTCCTTCTGTCTGTCCGTCTATATGACTGTCCGTCCGTCTGTCCCACATAAAGTTTTCTGGATGGGGTTTTTTTCCACAATGCCTCGAGATATTGAGCTGAAATTTGGTATGTAATGTTATCATATATCATTACAGATCAAGTTTTACTTTCATGATGATTTATACATTTTGATCGAATTATTGTCCTTGAACATAAGGGATACGGAAATTTGTTTTCCGATCGGTTCCGAAAAAAAATTCGATGCTCATATACCACTGGGGTTTCGAGCATGTCCCCCCACCCCCTGGGTCCGGCCTCTGGAGGCCAGGGGCCCAACTCGGGGAAGAAAATTAATTGGGACAATTTTGATTTTAACCAAAAAGGAAGGGGGACTTTATAATTTGTTTGCGTCATACTCGAAAATATATAAGATACTAATTTATTTATATAATTTTGGACGCCTTTTAAATCGGGCATTTCTAAATTAAAAAACCATATCAATTTTTTTTTTTTTAATTTAGCCCTAGGCTTTGGTTAAGGGGGTGTTCTCCACTAGGAAACTGGGGCACCCGTCACAGGAAGTTTATTTAATGGGTGGGACGAAATTGAGGGGTGGCATCAGTCATATCGGAAGCTTCAGTGTGACCGAAGCTTGGGGGGGGGGGCGAGGGGGAGGGAGACAGGCCCCTGGAGAGACCTAACTCCCCATACTGCCGAAACCGCCTACGCCCTACAGCACCTAACCTATTTCCGGTGGAATACCCCCAGTCAATCCAACCATCGCGCCCTCCAATCCCAATGCCCCCCAATGTTGATAGTCCAGCGGGTGGGTTGCTAGGAGAGCAAACCAGAAGTAGATCTTCCGCTGGTGTATTGAGGAGAAGGTGAGGTATTGAAAGTTAGCGTCTGGTGAGTCTGGCAGAGTGAAACGTATTCAGATGATCCGGAAGTCCAGGGGCGCCTCTCTGTTGACCAAGAGAAACAAAACGTTATGTCATTCAACAGACGCTGGCACTACTTTAATTTAGAATACTAGAGGATGCAAACGGGATATAGTACCAGCTTCCACCAACTAGGATAGGAGCAACGCACCGCCCTATTGAGTTCCGATTTCTTTTTATTTCAATAAGATTAAAACCTGTATAAAATAAATTAAAACAAATTAGAATGAGCACGCTTGTAAAACTATTAAATTAAAAAAATATATAACACCAAATAAAAATTAAAAACGTTTTATACAATATACTTGGTCGGCGAGCAGGGGGCTGTTATTGCCAGATAACAATTCCCCATTTGTTTTCCAGACTTTCCCCCCCCCCCCCCCCCCCCCAATGCCACAACATACTGAGCTGAAATTTTGTGTATAGTTTTATAGTGTACCGTTACAGATACAGTTTGACTTACTTGACGATTTACTCAATTTCGACAGAGATATGGCCCTTGAATTTAGGAGATACGGAAATTTGGTTTCCAGACTTTGTTTTTACAATGCCTCAAGATATTCAGCTGATTTTTTTATATACATATAGCCTAGCTTTATCATATACTATTTATTACAGATCAAGTTTGACTTTCATAACGATTTACCCATTATTGACAGTTATTGAACTTAGGAGATGCAAAAATTAGTTTTTCGGACTTTTTTGTGCAATTCCTCAACATATTCAGCTGAAATTTTGTGTATAGCTTTACAGATCAAGTTTGACTTTCATGACGATTTACTTATTTTTGACAGAGATATAGCCCTTGAATTTTGGCGAAACAAAAATTAGTTTTCCAGACTTTGTTTTTGCAATGCGTCAATACATTGAGCTGTATTGTTGTGTATAGTTTTATCATGTACTATTGCAGATCAAGTTTGACTTTCATGGTAATTTACCCATTTGTTTTTACAGAGCTACAGCCCTTGAACTTAGGAGATATGAAAATGTGTTTTTCTGAGATGGAATTTGGTATATAGCTTTGTCATGTACTGTTATAGATCAAGTTTAAGTTTCATGGCAATTTAGCCATTTAAACAGAGTTATGACCATTGAACTTAGGAGATACAAATATTTGTTGGTCCCTGTAGGGGACATGTATTGCTTTAGCAGTACTCTCAGAATGTTTGTTATACATATAATCTACACTCCATATTCATTACTATTCATTATTATAATATGCATGCCTATTCAATACAAATAAGGCCAGTATGTTTTAATTTTTAGGTTTATGAACAAGAACGTTTGTGCACAAAGGTAGGAGGAATGAAAAAACTAAAAAAAACCCACCCTGTTTGGGGTGTATCAGTAGGGGTGATTTTTTTTTCTTTCTCACTGTTACCTTACGAAATGCGCCACAATAGACTAGAATGGTAACTCTTTTTTTTCTTTAGAGCTATTTGTGGAAGTCGGCGGCAAAAAAAATAAAAAATAGAAGTGAAAAATACGACTTTTTGAAATTCTTTATTTGAGCAAAATTTACGTCGGCGGGTTCGTAAACCGAATAATAATAAAAAATACTGGCCTAATGTACACACCCTACTCATTATTATACATATAATCTAAACGACAGGTGCATTATCATACACTTCACATTTATTATAATACATATATTCTACACTCCACATTCTTTATTATACACATGATTTCCACACTTTTTTTTGTTATACATACAACCTACAGTCTACATTCATCAATGTATATGTATTATGCATTCCACAATTATGACTATATATATTATCTACACTGCACATTAATAAATATACATGTAAAACGGAGTGTGTTGTCTAGATTATGTGTATATATAATGAATGGACAGTGTAGATTATACGTATAATAATGAATGTGGAGTGCATATTACATATAACAATGAATGAGGAGTGTATGTTATATGAAACAGGAAGTGCAACTTATTTGTATATCAATAAATGTAAGGTGTAGATTATAAGTATAATAGTGAACGGGGAGTGCACATTATATATGTATAGTAATTTATGGGTTGCATAGAATATGTCTAATAATGAACGTAGATTATGTGTATAGTACACGTATTATTATGAATGGGGAGTGTAGATTATACGTATACTATTGAACGGGGAGTGTAGATTATATATATAATAATTAACGGGTAGTGCCCATTATAATAATGTATAGTAATTTATGGGTGGTATAGAATATATTTCTAGTAATGAATGTAGAGTAGATTGTGTGTATAATAATGAATGGGGTGTGTATATTATATGTATAGTTATATGTATAGTAATCAACGGGGAGTGCAGATTATATGTATTATAATAAGGACTGGAATGTAGGTTATATATGTGTAATAATTAAAGGGGAGTGCAGATTATGCGTATAATAATGTGTGCGTGTGTGTGTGTGTGTGCGCGCGCATGTTTGTGTGTGGATTATGCGTATACTAATGAATCGGTAGCGTAGATGATGTTTATAGTATATGTATAGCAATTAATGAGGAGCGTAGATTATATGTATAATAATGAACGGGGGGCGAAGATTATATGTATAATAATGAACGGGGAGCGCAGATTATATGTATAATAATGAACGGGGAGCGCAGATTATATGTATAATAATGAACGGGGGGCGCAGATTATATGTATAATAATGAATGGGGAGCGCAGGTTATATGTATAACACTGAATGTGGAGTTTAGATTATGTGTAATTAGATTAATGAATGATGAGTTTAGATTTGTGTATAATAATGAATGGGTAGTGTAGATTATATGTATAATAATGAACATGGAGTATAGATTTAATAGGTGTGTGTCACAGAAAAGATTAGTTTTATGTATTTTATGATGTTAGAGGGGGTTTATATCATAAATGCCCAATATTTTGTCATATCTGGTAGAGCATGAGCAGACTGAGTTAATTGCGAAAACGTTGTGTCATAACTTTTTATGAGCAGTATTTTGGGTTTCTTCAGTAGGAAAGTAAGCTGCAGGTAAAAAGCATGCAGGCTGTCGGAAAGGTAAACGTCACCTGTCTGTTCATCGGTGCTTTTGCCAAGGTTTTCAGCAGGCAAGTTGACTGGGAAAACGGCTCTTAGGAGGTATGTTTGAACAGATAGTTTGACTAATTTTCCCCCAAGATTCAAATACAGGGCAATTTAGTTAATTGTAATTTGTTTGTGGTGATTATTAATAGGGTTGTTTATTTGTTTGTATTTAGATATACATGTAACTGGTGTTGTATATTAGTGTATAATATCAGGTGCTATAACTTAGGTAGTTTCACTTTGTTATAGGATATTTGGGTGTGTGTCATAGTGTATGTTTGCGGTTGTGTAACTGACCGTATTAGAGGGTTAAGCGTAATTTGCGTTGTTGTGCGCCAGGAGTAAATATGGTACAACACAGGGGTTAAGGTTAATTTGTTTTATTATATTACGATAGTTTTTATGTGTCAGACGGGCCTGATAATGAGGTGGTAGTTTATTGCCATAATTATATTAAGTGAGCCTATTTGTAGCCATTTTAGTTTCAGCATTTGGGTTTGAGCGTGAGCCAGAACCATGAGAAGTATGTGATCTACGATAGCTATGTGAGCTATGTAAGCTAGGACTGGGTGTGAGGGATGACACATGTAACCAGCGGAACTGTAGGAGAACCATCTGCAAGAGATGTCTACAGACTGGCGTGGTGGCGGACTGCATTGGGCTATTTCTCGTCACAGCCAGTGCACCACGACTGGTATATCAAAGGCCATGGTATGTGCTATCCTGTTTGTGGGATGGTGCATATAAAAGATCCCTTGCTGCTAATCGGAAAGAGTAGGCCATGAAGTGGCGACAGCGGGTTTCCTCTCTCAATATCTGTGTGGTCCTTAACCATATGTCTGACGCCATATAACCGTAATTAAAATGTGTTGAGTGCGTCGTTAAATAAAACATTTCTTTCTTTTTTGGTGGCGGACTGTTGTTGGGATGTCTGCAAGAGATGTCAACAGCCAACCAACCAAGATGTGCTAGTGTCTGGTCGTCATCAAGATATTGATAGTATTCGCAATGACAGTGAATTTCAGATGAGTTTATACTGATACAAATTGAACTGGTTTAAAATGATTATTTTACTAAGGCTCGAACATTGACTAGAAGCTAGTTGGCTCAAACTGGCTTACCATGGACACCGGAATACAGTTTCTTGGGGGGTTTAATTTAAGGTTGGGGAAGTGTTGTGTTTGGAGTGATAGTCATTTTGTATATTCATATTTTGTATATAAATTTGTTAAAATGTTTTGCTGTTTGACTTGTTTCTTAGACAATATGTCTTACTGATAGGCAATATCTCGCCCATCTGTGACAGTGTGTAATAATTAATGTGAATTGCAGTTGTATAATAATGATCTATTTATTATCACGCACTGAACTTAAAGGGACATACCCTAGTTTTTAAACACTAAGACATATTTTAGACATGTTTTACTATTAGAGCCGTTTTTGACAACTGAAATCATACTTTACTTAGACTTTATTGTTTAGATTATCCATTTCCCTACATTCGTAGTGTTTTTGGTCATCCCAGTGTTTTTAATATCACAAAATGCATTTCTCATATTTTTAAAAACGCAGAATGCAGGAATGATGATGGGCATAAGGTGGCACCTGACTGGGGTAAGATGGGCCTGAAGTTATGGTTTTTTGGTTCTAAAATATGAGCCTGTTTAAGACCAAACTCTGCAATGTTATCTCCGCATAATTCCTGTCGTATTAATCGGAAGTAAGGGAAGCAAGGGATGGGTGATGAGATTCTGAGATCCATCCGATCACCACACACGATGAATTATTATTTTGATTCTGCAAATTAGCACGGGCGGATCCAGGAACATTATGGCCTCCCTGATTCACATAGCCATCTAGATCCGCCACTGATATTTATATCAACTTTTACAAAGTGCACTGGCCATATCAACAGCAAAAATATATCAGTATGCGAGTGCTTAAAAATTATTATAACCTACGTGTAATATAAACAGGGGGAGTGCATATTATTCAGAGGGAGTGCATATTATACATATAATATAGACTGGGGGAGTGTATATTACATGTATAATACGCACTGGGGAGTGCTTATTCTACATATAATCTTGACTGGGGAGTGCAAATCCAGGGGAGTGCAAATTATATGTGATACCGACCCTGCTTAAAGCCCCATTACACAGAGCTGCGACCTTTGAGCCAGCTTTGAGCGATCAAAAAATGGCCAGGACGCTCAATGGTCGCCTAAACCTAGAAAATTCTGTTTCTATGTAACTGCTCCAGCGATCCTTGTGCCTCCCTTGAACCACCAAAAATGCAATTATCGGGCATTGTCATGGCGATCTACGAGCGACCTGTGCGTCCACTGAGCCACCTGCCTGTCTCCCCTGTGCAACCTATGGCAACCAACGCAATTATAGTCTACATAGGCGACCCCCGAGCAATGTTTGGGCAATCACTGAGCCTCCTCTGTGCCATCATCGGCGACCAACGGCAACAGCGGTCCTGAGCCACTGCCACATGATGACCGTGACACACCATTCTTCCTACTTGGTGATGATACATCTATTACCTGGCGACCACTGTGCCTCCATTCTGCAACCACAGCAATGCTTGTGCCTCCCTTCTGCCTTATTTGAGCCACCTTTGAGCAACCAACCTCCTCGGCGACAAAAATGTACGGCGTCCATGGCGATGTCTGAACCTCCTGTGTACCACCTTTGACCGACCTAGGCAACCATTCTGCCTCCAACGGCGACCTGGCACATTTTATGGTCGCACAAGGGAGGCACAAAGGTCGCCATCCTGTGTAAAGGGGCCTTTAGCGCAAGTCCTCATATGTATCGGACTAGTCCATATTACTATTATCCTGTTCAATTATTTAGACCCAAAGTTTTTTGCAAATGTTACATTTATTTCCTATTCGATATTTGTTTTCTTTGCATTTACATGAAAACAAACCCAAACCCCGACAGGTTGTATATACAAATCATCATATAAAATGCACGAAGTTGACTTAATTCCACTTTTTAAAAATCTCTGTGTTCGGAATGCACGTTATTTCTCCTATAAATAACTAAGGTCATTTGCATATCAAAAGATTGGGATCTGAGGCTACGTGAAGGCCATTATAGCTTGTTTCACTAAATCAAGGTTATTATTGTTTTGCAGTGTGTAACAGCATTGTCTAATCTTTCCGTTAAACATAGATGTAAACAAAGAGAACATGTAACCCTTTCTTGTAGGTGCATTATATTTAATCAATTTAGCTAATGTATTATGTATTTTTATTTTATTATATCAATTATATATTAGCATACCATACCTAACCTAACACAACTGAGGTGTAGCACAGTAATAAACACAAATCACCTCACACACCGCAGGAATGTGCTTTCCAAATTTATAAATAAATTTAATGCAGGGCCGGACCCAGAAGACCGGGGGGGGGGGGGGGGGAATAAAATGTCAAAGGCCACCAACATCAAAATAATAATAATAATGTTATTTAATTTGCCTCTAAATTAAATTTGCCTCTACGTATTATATTCCTCTAATATATATATATTACTATATAATATCATACGTATATATATATATATATATATATATATATATAGTATACGGTGGTGTATTACGGTGGTGCTAGGGGCTGGGGTTTGGGGGTGGGGGGTGTTACATTTGTAATGCGAAAAACCAAAGGGCTATTGTTCGGACTCGTATGGGTTCAACCACTTTTTCATCCCGCAGACACAGCCCTGAATGTCCAAAATACGATAGCATTGCTTGGTCAATAACATCATTATTTCGATCTATGACTGCACGTGCTATTGTAGCAATGTGTAAACCACGTAAAATACAAGTTAGGTAGGGTATATAAATTCATTGAAAATGTATTAGTCGACATTCTTGTTATTGTTATTTGAGGAAAAATATGGGTAAATCGAAAAACACTTCAGTTGATGTAAAATCGTGTATTAATAACGTTTTCGATTATTTTGAAGATGAATATCAGCGCGCTAGACCTAGGTATGCTTCTTACCGAAATGTCGATCGATATATACAAAAGAAGCCTTAAGTGGGGTTGGGGTTGTGCAGAGGGGCACACCTCCACCAATCGCATGCATACCATATTCTTCTCTCTCTCTCCCTATAACCATAGATTAAAATATGTTGAATGCGTCGTTACATAAATGACGTGTGTGTGTGTCTCTCTCTCTCTCTCTCTCTCTCTCTCTCTCTCTCTCTCTCTCTCTCTCTCTCTCTCTCTCTCTCTCTCTCTCTCTCTCTCTCTCTCTCTCTCTCTCTCTCTCTCTCTCTCTCTCTCTCTCTCTCTCTCTCTCTCTCTCTCTCTGTATGTATGTCTCTCCCTTCAGCGCGCGCGCTTGTGTATTCCACAATATAATTATAATATTTGATACATATTTTTTTTTCAAACTGAGGTTTTGTCACTTGAACTCCCCACCTGAATCCGCGCCTGCTTCATGTTTACAGGTATTTTCTTAAATATAGGTCATACTACGATTTGAGCGGATAGGACGATAGAACCGAACATTAGTTTGAAACGCACTAGAGAATGATGCTTTTGATATGCAAATGACCTTAGTTATTTATAGGAGAAATAACGTGCATTCCGAACACACAGATTTTTAAAAAGTGGAATTAAGTCAACTTCGTGCATTTTATATGATGATTTGTATATAAAACCTGTCGGGGTTTGGGTTTGTTTTCATGTAAATGCAAAGAAAACAAATATCGAATAGGAAATAAACGTAACATTTGCAAAGAACTTTGGGTCTAAATAATTGAACAGGATAAATAGTACATTTTGGACGTGCATATAATAAAATAAAAGATCCTTGCTGCTAATCGGAAGAGTAGCTCATGTAGTGGCGACAGCGGGTTTCCTCTTAGAATCTGAGTGGTCCTTAACCATATGTCTGACGCCATATAACCGTATATAAAATGTGTTGAGTGCGTCGTTAAATAAAACATTTCTTTCTTTCGATATATTTGTTACATTCTTGTTTCGTCGTCGTCTTGTTTTCTGTACCATCACTTCTCTTCTCCCCTTGTCCATCAGTCTCTGGGTTATTATCAGATAAAGTCCCAAATTCTCAAATTTGTATTTAAATATAAAATAAACACCAAGGGAACATATGCCAGTGTTAGCAGCGCACTTTTCTTTTCTTCTTTTACCTTTTGTTCATTCTATTTCCACACAGGACCATACAGATATTGAGAGAGGAAACAAGCTGTCGTCACTTCATGGGCTACTCTTTTCAATTAGCAGCAAGGGATCTTTTATATGCACCAATCCCACAGGCAAGATTATACATATCACGGCCTTTGTTACATCAGTTGTGGAGCACTGGCTGTAACGAGAAATAGCCCAATGGGTCCACCGACGGGGATCGATCCCAGACCCACCGCGCACCAAGCGAACGTTTTACCACTGGGCTACGCCCCCCCCCCCCAAAAAAAAAACACAGAGAGAAAGAAGAAAAAGAAGAAAAAATTCGATTTAACTAAGGCGTTTTCATCTTAGAATAAAATATGACAGTAGTAGGCAGGCCTGTATGGAGTCACTTCCGGTGAACTACTGACCCGACCTACTAACCTACTTAGACCAGACCCCCGATAGTATAAAATGTAGCACCATTCTGACCTGAACTGCACCCGCACCATGTTTTATTATTATTTTTAATTTTTTTTAATTATTATTACTGATGCATTCCATCCTAGCTAACTAAGGTAAGTCAACTAGGGTTCCAGAAGCAAAGACATGCAGGAAAACCGATACCCAACTATCCAGATAGCCTGAAGACAAACCAAGTAAGCCTACTAAAATCCTATATTTAGGGGGCGGGAATCAAAATTCTTCAAACTAAGATCGGTGCATATATGTATACAATTGCTACTTGCCACCGTTAGTTTCGTTTTATTGCATTGGTAATAAAGTTAAGTATGCCAAGCACTAGGCTTTTAAACCAATACCTACACTATAAGGGTTTAACCCTTCAAATTAGATATCTAGGCTAGTTTAACTCCCCCTCCGTCATTGTATTCAATGCTATACAAGGACGGAGGGGGATGGGTGGTCATGAATGACCGTTGAACTCGCTAGAATAGGGACTTAAGACAATAGGTACAACCGTAACACAAAACTAGGATTCACGCACAGACTACACGCTCACTGCATCAGTACACAGGGTGCATTGACTAATGATAACAATGCACCCGCCCCCATTTAATGGTCCAGCACGTACTCTAATAAGGAACCGGACAAAAGAATACCGTTCCGAGTACACAATTGCAATGCACCCGGGGGAAGATGAACAAAAGAATATCGGCCTCCCCCACCCAAACCCCCAATACTTGCTGCTGGTAATAACTTGGTACTTGGTGATGCCTCGACCAGAAGCGGTCAGGCCCTTTATAAGGGCCCTATGGGCAACCTAGGGAGACACCACAGCATCGTAAAGGTCTAAAATTAACGAGCTACTCTCGATTCACTAATATCAAAACCTATATTAGCTCGGCCATTTACCTTTCGACCGACCGTTCAAAATTGCGCCAAATTCCCTCATTCAAAATTGCGCACCCTTTTCTCTTTGGCATTTAACTGCTCCATTCAAATTCCATAGCACCACCACCACCCCCACCCGCCTGCTACCGATTTGATCGGGCTGCTGGTGCTCCCTTGCACCTGCCAGTGCAGGCGGTCCCTCCTCTCCCCCCCCCCCCCCCCCCCCACCTTTCCTGTCATGGACGGAGGAGCCGGCCAAGGCCGGCTCTTGTGCCCACGACAGGCGTGCGCTACAACAGCTTGTTCTGAATGTGCACGTAAAACCCTATGACATGACATGATCTGAACCATTGCAACACAAACATTGCAGCTGTTAGATAACTGTATCGGATTGCGACTTCGTCTTGTAAGAAGATCATTATTTGATTGTGAGGAAGATTCACCGAGAGAAAAAAGTAAGTATGTATTGTATTTTATAAATTTAACTACTATAGGGATGAGTAAGAATTGGTGGTAGAAAAATAAAATTTCACATAATTATACGTGGGACACCAAATTTGTATTTAACGATGCAAAGGTGATGCGTTTATTATGACATTTTAAACTCAGAAATGTGTCCCTAAATATACCATAGTCATTTCATACCAGTATATAAAAAACGAATCGACCACAGCATAAAAGCAGTGTTTTTTTGTTTTGTTTTTTAAATTTACTTTGACAGTTTGAAAATCAGAATACATTATTGTGCAGCATATCATTATTGATTTACCATAACACCTGTCAACTGTTATTTCCATTTTACCTGACAAGAGCCGTATTTGGTATGTACTACTAACGGCCAACTTCGATGTTTTCTGAAATTGGCTCCAATTGACCAAAGTGTGCTTTTTTTTACATTCATAATTAATAAATATGCTAATAATAATAAATAAATAAATAAATATGAACAATTTTTTTCAGTTACCAGCTGAAATGGTCGAATATTACTTATTATTACTTATTATCTTGTTTGTTTAAGAAATAAACAATAACCACTGAAAACTGACTACCCTATCGATTACCAAATCAGCCAATTGCTCATGTTTATTACTTATACACAATGACAATATTTTTGTTTGTTTTTGCTGATCAGAAACGCCCTTAAATTAACAACAAATTTGTTTCAGTGTATGGTACGAAATGACTTGATCTTTTTTTAGGGACAAAATTAAATATTTAATGATTTATAAAGTCAGTTGCAGGTGGTGTTTGCATCTTATATACGTAATTAGATTGGGTACGATATGACTTTCAATTTTGCAATGGTACGAAAGGACCAAATTAGGTACGAAATGACTATGGTACAAAAGAACCAAGCTACGAAATGACTATGGTACGAAAGGACCAAGGTACGAAGTGACTAGCAACCGGCCGAAACGACTAGATACCCATAAAATTGCACCATCACAGTATTATGAGTATAATGTTTGGGTTGGGGCGAGTTGACTAATGGACAAAGTTCCGATCTTTCCAACATCTATATATCTCTATAGCTATAAGTACAAGTGACCCTAACCCTAAATGCTAGAACGATCAGAAGGCTTGCCAAGCCGAAGGCAATAGAAAAGAGACAAGATCAAAAAGTTGTTGAAGTTGAAAAAAAAGAAGAAAAAAAAGAACATTATTATGAAATCTTGGAATTGTTATCGGCATCATTTCTACTTGTTTCTTTTAAAATGCATCCATTCGTATCGCTTAGTTTAACGAATTTTTTGTTGTTGTAATACTACTGACTTGTAGGAAACAAATGGAAAGTCGTTGGTAATCAATGCAAAACGTCAATATTAAAAAATAAATAACATTAAAAACGTGCTTTCCATACGGTTCGTCCACTGGACAATTCGTCCACGGACGATTGGTCCATTCGATGACTGCATTTTTTTCATACATATTAATAGTTATTTCTTTGACATTGTAATCGTTTCTTAACATTATTTTGTGGTATACTATAACCAAAAAAGTAAAATAGAGTTAGAATTCAACATTAATATCCATTTTTTATTAACTGTTTGTATTCATTATCATGCCCCGGACGATTCGTCCACTGACGATTCGTCCACTCGCTCGTGCATGTCACGATGTGGTAAATAGGTAATGCAAGCCTCCGCGTCGGAAGACTTTATTACCCCACCCCCCACCCCCCCCCCCCCCCCCCCCATGTCATGTTCTCCTTCAATGGCGTACATTATATCCACTGTACCCTCCCTCGTCACATGTTATCCCCATATGCCTAATAATCTCGAAATAAAATTAAAACTCGTTGTCTTCAATTCCAATATAATTAAATGTACATTAAAAAACAATTCAACAAAACAACAAATGTCATTCAAACAAAGCGTGTTGTTTTAGACGCGACTTGATTCAACTTTCCGGATCTCGTTTCACGGACTGCGATTTTGTGTTTCCGTTGACTGGTGATCGCATTGAGTCAGTTTTGTCGGAATCGAACGAAAGGATCAGCGATCTCCGTAACCCCCCCCCCCCCCAAAAAAAAAACCCCAAAAAAACCCAAAAACGCGCACTTACTGAAATGTGCATCTACTAGATCGGGGAATTTTCTCGGATTGAATCATTGCTAAAACTAGGTTGTAGAATCGAACTTTTTGTTGAACTTTGGAGTAATCATCTATCAACAATCGGAGAAGTTGGGTCATAACCCCTACCCACCCCCCTATGAAAATCTCAACGGATTTACACGATTTGGAAAAACGACCCTTAGAGACCCAGAAAAATAGGAAAATCCGGCATATGCCGGAAAACTTTCACCCATGGAAATTTTCTGGGGAAATAAAAACCCAGTGGACGAATCGTCCGGAACTGATTTTTTGTAGTGGACGAATCGTCTCGAGTTCCTCAGTGGACGAATTTTCTGTGGACGAATCGTCCGTGGACAAATTGTCCAGTGGACGAATCGACTGCATCCCAAAAACGTGTACTCACCGAAGCCATGTTGAATATTGCATTTTGGGAAATTTGTGTTCTCGTCATCACTGCGACCTCTGACCTTCACCTTTCCGCGAGGATTTCAAATAATCGTGTCATGGGGAATCCCGAAAGTATTGTTCTATATAAGTATTTCAATTTCGACTTTTCATTGATTTTTTTTACACAAATGTATTACAGGTGATTTTACTAATCCATATTACTGTCTATTTTATTAGCTTTAAAGTCAGGAATGTCCCTTTAACAGCTTTAGATATGTAGCACGTAAAAACATCCCAGTTTAATCAGTATGTCTAATCATGGTATAAGAGAGAGAACGTACACGCAACCACTCCGCTTCGTTAAAGTCAGATTACGTCTGACATCCCTATGACAAGTATCACCCAATGGACATTAATATCAAAAGCAACATCCAAAAAAAAATAACGCGATAAAAATAAAAGCACAGTAAGGTATTTTGTGTTTTCAGTAAATACTTACATATAAGGGGTCCTCAAAACCGTCCTTAAGGATGGATAAGTAAGGTCGATGACAGCAGAGGAGTCAGTGGTAGCGTCAGGGGTGGCGACAGGGCTGACGGAGGCGACAGTGACGGGAGTGGCGGTTGTTGGAGTATATATAGAATACTACAGTGCTGTCCGGTGTATCGGCGCACCTAAGCTTTCAAGGACCATTTTCTATATGAACATTGTGAAATATTTAATAAAATGCGTCTCACACCAATGAAGAAGTGCATAATCTTAAATACACTACAAACTGTTTTATGTCTGTAGTAAATAAACATTTTAAAATGGTGCATAAATATAGACACCCCCTTGTATCCAAAACGATTTGCATGTCCGGTGATTCGGCGCAGTAGATGTGGATCGTTGACCCCGCTATTTATAAACCGCCCATGACCTGACCTTTAGCCCATAAACGCTACACTATTGTCCCAGAATTATTTAGTACTTTTTTGTTTTGTCTTGTTAAAAATATTACTATGAAAATGAATGATCACACATCACCCATCTCATGATCAGTTTCGGAATCGTTTTCTTGAGTGGCACAGTACTGCAGATGCATACATGTTCATTGTTATGCATGGCTAAGATGCCTACATGGATTTTATTTTTCTCGGATAGATTGTGCACACACGTGGATCTTATTTCGCTTTTATTTTGTATACCAATGTGACAATTGTGAACTGGAATGACTGTCAATTAAGGTGTACAATTTTCGTTTTGTTTGCATTTGTCTGTGTTTTCTTTTTTGGTTTAAATAAAAAATAACCGAACAAAAATAATTACATTTATACTGTTTACTATAATTTTTAAAATGCTAGAAATGTGTTTTTAGACTGGTTTTAATATTCTTAATATCAATTGTCAATAAGGATGACCTACTTCGCGTTTATAAACACGAAAACAGGTGAATGATTTATTTTGAAATTATTATATAATTATTGATAATTCATACTTAATTCATGTTCATACTTATTGAAAAAGGAATTGAACTTTAATTCGTTAAAAACTCCGACAGCATGACAACTTCCTAAGCATACTCAAGCAAAATATCAAGTGCGCCGAATCACCGGACGCGCCGATATACCGGACACGGTTGTATACGAGTTTTCGCTAGATACCATTTTTACGAAACGAGTGAACTTCCCAAACGTATCTGACCTCACTTTCGTTCGGTCAGATACGTTTGGGAAATTATGAAAAACCAATCAATCAATCAATCAATTTTGTATTTCAAGACCGGATGTTGATTTGCATAACTAGCCGGTGCACGACTACGTACTGCCGTTTGAGAAATAGTTCGCTGTACTTCCGCTACTTCTCAGTGACGTTTTCAGGGTAGTGGTGTAGACGTACTTCCCCATAAATTTCCATCGGGTTTCTTTTTTTAATTTAAAAAAAGCTGTAAGGTACATGCATAAATATATGTTTATTTTCATATTGGGTGAAAAATGGGTAAAACTAATGCATAATTCCATATTTTAACAAAACGCCCCCAAGAAACAAATGTTCACGTTACGCCACTGGTTATGCTAATAATGATGAATTCACAAATCACAATTGACAATAACAATTTGTTGACCAAAAATCCAACCATAAGAGAATAAGAAGTGTTTTTACAGTTAAAAACGTGTAGCTTGCAAAAGCAGCCGAGTTCACAGGAAAACTAAAGTTATAACTTTAAAGCCGCACACCCTAGTTCCATCCAGCGAAAATAAATTATAATTTGGTTAATCTACAAACATGTAACACACTTAGATCACGTTTTTATCAAATGGAGTGAAAAAGCAGGTTTTATATCGATAAATACCATGGGAATCCCCATGTCCCAATTGCTTGAAATAATTTTGAAAGTTAGTATTCTGATGTCACCGGTAGATGTCGCTCGAAGCACAACAATGCCTACGTCACGACAAATTTCACAGACTTGGGGTGCGTTCGTTTCACCTCTCCTGGACATGTTCCAACTGTTCTGTCCTGGTTGTATCCCCTCTCCAGATATCGTAAGACTTAGCAAAATAATTGGTAAAACCTGCTTTTTCACTCCATTTGATAAAAACGTGATCTAAGTGTGTTACAGGTTTGTAGATTAAAGGGACACACCCCAGTTACGGCTATTTGTTAACCATTACGGCGTTGTGTTTCGCTATTAAACCAATTTGGTCATAATTCTACAAAAAATATTAAGTTTAAGTTTTTAAAAAAAAAAGTACCTTTTGTCAAATATCTCAAATCGCATAAAGGAAATGCAAGAATCTCATAACAGATCTATAGAAAACTTACAACTTGACAATATCCAAATAAACAAGGTCAATGAAACGCTAGAAAGAAAACTTGAACAACTTGAAAAGAAAAACAGAACCCTATCTGCCAGTTTACAAGTACATGCAGTAAATGTGGAGTTACTCCAAACTTCACAGAAATCAACAGTGGAGACTTTGATAGAAATTAAAGAGGGACAGTTTGAGGACAGATCAAATATACTACTGACATCGGCCGTTAAAGAAAACTGTTTTATCATCTATGTCATGCATACAAAAAACAAACAACCACATAAACAACACAGATGAGCAATCAAGTACAGAAGAAGACAACGAAGAAGAGCAATTTATTCAGGTGAAAAAGAAACAGCAAAATGTAAAGACCATTCACAACACCAAACTTCAAACGGAAGGTAAATATGAGAACATTAGGCAGCCAGCGCCCGCCCCCCCCCCCCCCCCCCCCCATCAGTGATGAAGTAACATCATTTTTCCTATAATAGGTGACTCGATTCTGCGTTTTATCGGTCAACACATTCCAAACCGTACGTCAAAGGTGTTGTTTTACCCAGGACATGGAGTGACCAAACTCACGGAACGAGTCAAGAACTTGCCTCAAAAAACAACTGTGAAGAAAGTCATTGTTCACATTGGAGTAAATGACTGCCATACCCCTCCAGATTACGCTTTTGAAATAAGTGAATACAAACAGTTGTTTAATGAATGTAAAAGTAAATTTCCAAATGCAGCCATTTACTTTTCACTCATCTCCACAAAAACATCAACAACGCAAATGATAAGATAAAAAAATTAGCTTCTTCATTAAATGTGGAAGTAATTGACCATTCAACTCTGTTTGTTACAGTGAATGGTGCCCCCAAAAAGAACATGTATCACGACAAAGTCCACCCCAGTAAATATAAATCTCGTATTCTTGCCAACTCATTCCTGGAGTCTGTGGGTCTTACAATTAAACACAACAAAGACAGATCAAGTCGTGATACTGACATCCAACCACAGGTGCATGCCAGGGAGCACAAGTACACCCACCAAGATTTCCCACCATTGCCAAACAGAAGCAACAGTTGTCCCCACTGAAAAAAAGATCATGCCGAGAGAAACCAGCATCATCACAACGAAAATACTATGGTGCATTCCAGTGAACGGATCATGGGCGTCATTTGGTGGGGGACAGGGGGGACATGTCCCCCCCCCCCCACTTTTAGCAGTGGGGGGGGACAGAATATCTGAAGCCCCTCCCCCCCCCCCCAACACTTTACTCTAAATAATGTTCTCAGACAGCCACAATGACCTTCATTTTTCAAAATTCACGCCTAGGGCGCTCGCGATTAGTCGCACGAAATATTGTTAGAACCCAATTGTCCCCCCCCCCCCCCACACACACACTTTTTCCTTGCAAATGACGCCCATAGAACGGATGAATGGTCAACGGATAACAAACACTTATAATGCCAACATTTTCTCAACTCCAAATGACAGGATAAGCAAACAACATCAATATCCATTCTCAACTCACGTACCGTCTACAGTAAGAGACAGCAATGTTCCTTGGGGTTTCCCAGGGAGCGCTACCAGCAGGATGCTATTCACTGATCATCAGAGTGCTCAATATATACTGCAGCATCTCAATAATCTGTTCCGATATTCATGTACATAAATGTGTGCAAAACGTGAAGTGTATGTGAGAGAGGTGAAGTAGGGGGTTATATAGCCAATGGATCAGCATTCCGGAAGGTTGAATTTGATTAATGTTAACATTAAATTCACAATTTAATATTTCATTTTGGAATATACAATGTATATCCGACTTAAAACGTGATGAATTTAATAAGTGTTTTAAAAACTTTCATGTTATTGGTCTCTCTGAGACATGGTTAGGAAACAAGAGTGACTTCAATTTTACAGGATATTTTTCAATTTCCAATCAACGCAAACAGTTTGTGCAAGCATCCCGTAGTGGATTGGCTTTTTTTATGTAAAACTGGTTTAAAGCCTTTTGTTTCTTTTGTAGCATGTAGTGAATTTACATTATGGATTAGAATTAGTAAAACGTTTTTATCGGTTGACAAAGATATATTTGTCTGCACTACTTATGTACCACCTGAAAATTCATCATATTGGAAACATTTAACAACAGATCCCTTTAATGTCATAAGTAATGAAGTTTTAAAATATTCGCAGCATGGATCGATAATAATTGGCGGGGACTTTAACGCTAGAACTGCTACCGAGTGTGGGTGTGTGAATAGTGATGGAGTTAATTTTCTTGAAAACATATATGTACCGTCAGATATTTTTACTACCATAGAGACAAAAAGAAATAACCGAGATATTATAACGAACAAATTTGGACAATCCCTCATATCACTAGCAATTGCATCAAAATTAATTATTTTAAATGGTAGAACAGTTGGAGATCACTTGGGACAGTTTACATGCCACACGTACAATGGTCAGAGTGTTGTAGATTATGTTCTTGCATCTGAAGAACTCTACAGCCATGTGAAATATTTTAATATTAAACCACTTTCATGGACATCAGATCACTGTCAGCTCTCCCCCCTAAAACTTAATATATCAGTTACAAAAGTCACAGGAAAATCCCAAAAAAATCAGCCATAAATTCACGAAACGTAAACAAAGAAAATGGCACAATAATAGCATGCCACGTGTATACTCAGCAGTAATGTCAGATGAAAACAAATGTTGGATGTAGACGCAAGCTGCTATGTCAACTTGTTTGAATCTATAGTAAATGCCATAAATATATATGCTACCAAAAATCAGAATCTAAATAGATCTCTGAAGAAAAATCTTTGGTTTGACATAGAATGCAAAAATGCCAAACTGGCTATGGAATCTAATTTCAAGACATTTAATGCTAATAACACACAAAAAACAAAGCAAAATGCATTTCTGTCCAAAAAGAAATATAAGTGATTAACCCGTCATAAAAAAAGGTCTCATAAAAGTGATCTTGTTTCAAAACTTAGAAGTATACCTAAGAATGACACAAAAGCTTTATGACATACAATTAACAGTATTAAGGATTTAAAAAAAAAACCCGAAGTGTTCCCTGATCCTCATGAATTAGTAGACCACTTTAAAAAGATCTACCAAGATCCAACAGTTAACTGTTCTTCTAATGAGGTTGACTCTGTTCACTGTTGACAAATCAAAATACAGTTTGTAATACGCACCTGGTGGTGCGTACGAAATTTGTACGACACCGCTATATCTTCACCAGGAGGGTAATAAATATATATACGTCACTGGAAATATACAAGATACGTAAAAAAAACAACGAGCATTGTTCAAAACATTTATTAGCTTTAAGGTGACTGAGATTTCTTACCCGAAGTTGTACTGATTTTAAAATTGTTGCAATATAGCTGAATGCAATTTAAATATTTACGCAAATTTAAAACTTACGTGTCAACGGTGTGCATGTCTGTGGTCAAAGTAAGGAGGGGGTTGTTTTAGCAATGAATTTATAAGCCGCCACTGGCCAGATTTTGATCTATCAACACTGTAACACTGTCCACTATATATATATAACAGACAGGCCTCTAGAACATAATTGACGTAGAAACCCCTCGGGGCCCCAGCAGATGTCGCGAATATTTATGGGAGATCTCTGTACATGCAGATAATACTAATTAAATGTTTACAGCGCTATATTTCGCTATTTTAATACAGTTGCAAATAAATCGCACAAACAATAATTAACAGGGGAAAAAAGTGTAAATGCATACCAAAAAAATAAATATGTGAATGTATGTTGGCTGTCTCTAAATGTTTTATTGTAAAAAAAAATTACGCATAAAGTACGTTCTCCAAAAAAAAAAGTAAATAGACGGGGGAACCGCCATTTTGAAACTATTTAACATACTGGATCCCTTAGAACGCCTAAGGGACCGTAACAAAAGTATATTGAAGCCAGAGAGACTAAGTCACTTAGTCTGGGGGGGGAGGGGGTTTACGATTTCAACATCTCCATTTAGTCTTTTTATCACTTTTGGCTTCACTTGCTTTGAACTTGAAAATCATCATACAAACACAACCCAAAAGGCTTCAAAACACTGGCCAAGGTATTTATTGTCGACCTACTGCCCATGCAAACCAGGATATCAAGGTGGCTAGGTATGTATTACAGTCAACTCTCGTTATAACGGCCATGTTGGTACCACACAGGTCTTGCCGTTGTAACGATCGTAAAGAGTTAGCTCTCTTAGTATGACAAGTGGTTTGGCAATCATGTGTAACACTAATAAATAATAAAGTAATGAAACAAACAAAACAAAAAACAAACAAACAATTGTTGTTATACATCTTGAGCGTGTTTAGGATGATTTTCTTTAATAGGAGTCACTTCTCTTTTTTCACTTATCGAAATTTGCGTGTGGCGTCGTGTCGCGGGTGGGTGTGATATTTTCTCCCAATAAACAGCGTATTAAAACATTTCACGATATATTGTAACTTCTAATTAACAAAAAGAGACTTGACAGGAACAACTCAACTCTGCATCAAGATAGTAACAACAATACAAGTTGTTTAAAAAATCTCTACCTTGCACATCAAGCGCTGTGCGATCAGCCGTATACTAATCCGGTTGGTGTCAATCGTCTCTGGTCCGCATGCGGCCCGGTTCGGCTCAGTTTGGCAGCATATCAAAATGGGAATACAAGTTACAGCTTTTTTAGAGCAAGGGTCTTGCAAATTAGCAGTTATACATTTGTTAGAAGATTTGTATGCCGTTATAAAGATCAAGAAATGCATTAAAACAACACGCTTGTTGTCGCAAATTACTGCCGGTACCGGAAAACATTGTTTCACTATGTGCATTCATGAATAAATACTGTTTGTATCTTTTATATTACTACTGTCTTCCTTTGGTCTTTTCCAAACCTTGTTCTGTAACGTCAATTTGGATGAAGCCAAAGTCAACTGCCCATTTAGTCTTTTTGAGGGGGGTTGGGGGTCAGAATCAAGACTAAGTGACTTAGTCTCTCTGGCTTCAATATACTTTTGTTACGGTCCCTAAGGTACAGCAAATGTCGCGAATATCTATGGGGAGATCTCTGTTCGTGTCAGAAGTAAATTAATAAAATATTAATTAACTGGTGTTAGCGTAATGTCGACAGCCAAGGAGTTACAGATTAAGAATTGAACGTTTTGACGGAGACATGCCGCTCTGTATCGAGGGACAAATAACATAGGGTTTCGCTCCGATGCATCTCCAGACAATAGCGTTACCTTAAACAGTGTATTAACGATCCAAAAGGCTATTTGTGGCTGTTTCCGTCACGTGATCTCAATTTTCCCTCTGAAATGGTGAGCGATGGTCTTTAACAGACTGCATAAAGTGAATTATAACAACGCTGTGTATGACACATTAACAACCTCCCGACTGAATGTGAACTTGAATAATAAAAAAATTGTGGTATTGAATTTCTAACAGTCACGCGTATTAACGTGTGCGTGCGTGCGTGAAACACCCCCAGCCCATTGCTTTGAAGAAAGAACGCGTGACTGCAACTCAACGCTCCAACCTAACCTATGATCTTTTAACTGCATTTTAAACAAGTATTTCCCTAGAGTACAAGCCTTTATAGACAACCAGTGTATTATGTCTGGTATATCAAAGGTCGTGGTATGTTCTGTCTTGTACACACAGCTCTTGCTACTATAAAGTAGCGGTAGAAATATCACAAATCTAGTCATAGAGTAAAAAACACAAAAAACAAACGCAATGGTTTGGTTTTTCATTTATTTCTAAATTACAAATCACTGACACATATATAAAATGGACACACATTGGGTTACATCGAGAGGCCTTAAGGGCGACATGTGAATAGCATTAGTGTTCATTTCTCTTCGTCATCTTTGTCTTCATCATCAGTATCATCATCATCATCGGTATCGTCGTCGTCTACTTCGTCCAAATATTCGCTGATCCAGGAACGATACTGATTTAATTTAGAACGAATCTGTGGTCTGACATCTCGATTAGGATTCACAGACTGTAGAAGTTTCCTCGTGTTGGGGCCTTTGTCAAAATAATGCATATAGGTCATAAAGCGAGAGTACGTGTCTTTAAATAACTTCCATTGCAATGTCCTCATGTTCCTTTCGATGGCATCTTGGGACATGTTTTTTTTCTTCGTAGCGTTTCCTCTTGCTTTCGAGATAGTCACGATTGATGTCCAATTCACGTTCCACCATAAGACGTACGCCTTCGTTTTCCAGATCGGGCGACGGCTCTTCTTCTTTTTCATTTCGCTCCTCGCACGTTTTAAATCGCAGATGTCGCTGCAAGTCGCTTCCGTCTTTAAAGACCAGACCACACGTATCGCAAGACTGCATCCTCTTGACTTTTTTCAGATAGGGTTCCACCTCATCTTCTTCGTCGTCACTTTCGTAGGCGGGTATGCCAGGTAGTTTTCTTTTGAATGCGTTTCTTTGAATAATTTGCACGTAGAGCTCTTTCTTCGACGGTGGTTGAAACTCTTCTGAGACATTCGCAGGTCAGGTCAGGTCATAGGGTTTTACGTGCACATTCAGAACAAGCTGTTGTAGCGCACGCCTGTCGTGGGCACAAGAGCCGGCCTTGGCCGGCTCCTCCGTCCATGACAGGAAAGGTGGGGGGGGGGGAGGGGGGGCAAGGAGGGACCGCCTGCGCTGGCAGGTGCAAAGGAGCACCAGCAGCCCGATTGAATCGGTAGCAGGCGGGAGGGGTGGTGGTGGTGCTATGGAATTTGAATGGAGCTATTAATGCCAAAGAGAAAAGGTGCGCATTTTTATTGAGGAAATTTGGCGCAATTTTGAACGGTCGGTCAAAAGGTAAATGTGCGAGCTGGTATAGGTTTTGAATCGAGAATAGCTCGTTAGTGGGTCGAGAGTAGCTCGTTAATTATAGACCTTCGTGTTGCTGGTTGTCTCCCTAGGTTGTCCGTAGGGTCCTTATAAGGACCTGACCTCTTCTGGTCGTGGCATGACAACCCAAAGGAGACTCGTGCAATTGTGTAGACACTGGTAGGCAAGGCGTTTTGTTCCGGGGTGGTCGACGTGCTGATGTTGGCATGGTCCTCTGCTTCCTCCTTAGTGACACAAAGTACAAGTTTCCAGCAGCAAGTTTTTGGGGGTTGGGTAGGGGAGGCTGATATTCTTTTGTTCGGCCTCCCCCGGGTGCATTGCAATTGTGTACTCGGAACCGGTATTATTTTGTCCGGTTCCTTATTAGAGCACGTGCTGGGCCATTGAATGTGGGGCGGATGCATTGTTATCATTAGTCAATGCATCCTGTGTACTGATGCGATGAGCGTGTAGTCTGTATGTAGTCTTAGTTTGGTGTTAAGGTTGTACCTACTGTCTTACGTCCCTACTCTAGTGATTCCAACGGTCTTCACGACCACCCCTCCCCCTCCGCCCTTGTGTAGCATTTAACACAATGGCGGGGGGGGGGGGAATTAGACTAATCTAGGTATCTAATTTAAAGGGCAAGCCCTTATAGTGTGTGTATTGGTTAAAAAGCCTATTGCTTGCATAATTATTTTATTACTAATGAACAATCTTTCCGCATTCACACATTCAAACGACACACCCAGCTTGACTAATATCTATATGTTGGTAATCGTTGTTAGTAAAGGGTAGTTAGTTAGGCTTGATTTCTTATTGGTTTTGTTGTCGTAATTTTTGATTCCCACCCCCTGAAAGGATGTACTGATAGGTGAGGATGATAATATACACTAGGGTTAGCGTGTGCTGCATACAATAGTTTGGGTTACCCCTTGATTTCTTATTGGTTTATTGTCTTACTTGGTTTGTCTTCTGTTCTCTGTCGTTCGGTTGTTCTTCTGGGCTCTGGGTGGGTGACTTACCGTGGTCTGCTATTTGTTCATTAGTAATAGTGAATGGTGCGACATAAATTGTGCGATATATACAAGTGCTTTTTCTTGGATCCTGGTTGACTGGTTTGGATGAGTCGGCATGCTGTAAGAAGAGCAAGTGATAATTAGAGTTCCTATCCTGGTTGACTTGTTTGGTTATTCATTGTTACTCTTAGGTTATTCGCTACCGACCCACCTTTGGCCACCTGCTCATGAGTGCATCGGGTCCGAGTTCAGTATTGGTTGCAGCTCATGTGTAGGGGCTTACAAGTGGGTGGTTTTGAGTAGTTCCTATAATTTTATTGGCACTATAGTAGGTCTTATTTTTACCTGTTCACCTTTGGCCCCCAGGTTATTTAATGTTATTCTTAGGTTACTCGCTACCGATCCACCTTTGGCCACCTGCATTTGAGTGCATCGGGTCCGAGTTCAATATTGGTTGCAGCTCTTGTGTAGGGGCTTACAAGTGGGTGGTTTTGAATAACCCTTTAAATAATTATTGGCACTATGGTAGGTCTTATTTTAACCTGTTCACCTTTGGCCCCCTGGTTGGAAAGCATCGAGTGGAGTTCGAAATTGGTTGCATTTCCTTCTTAGGGGCGTACTAGTGAAAGGTTGTGAGTGCCTTTGTTGGTTTATTGATAGCTTTGGTTTGGTGGACTGGACGAATAGATAAACTGCTTTGAAGGTTTTATGTTTTAGATATTTATCCGGGTTTAATAGGAAGTTAGGCGTTATTTTTTTTATTATGGTTGGCTTCGGTTATTGATTTTATCATTAGTTGTCTCTGAGTGGTATGTAGCGTGCAATCCAGGAGATAGTGTTTCATATCTTCCCGGGTGCCACAATCACATTCTGGGTTTAGTTTGGTAAAGGAGCAGCTGTTGAGTTTTGAAGATTTACCTAGGCGTAATTTAGTGATTATCTTATCCACATAAGTGTTTTTGTGTTTAGGTCTTATTGAGTTGACTAGTGGCTTGATGTTATAGTGCCATGTATTATTGGTTAGGTCCCAGTTTGCTTGCCATTGATTTATGTAATGTTTTTTTGCTTTTGACATTAACTCTGTTATTCCTAGTGGTAGTGCGGTAATTGTACTGGTGCTTGAGAGTGCTGTTTTTGCTCCATAGTCGGCTACTTCGTTACCAATTATCCCTACATGAGCTGGGACCCATTCGAATACTACTGTTAGGTTAAGTTGGTTTAATTCGTGGAGTTTATTGTGGATAGCTGCTAAGATGTCTGGCCTAGTAGATTTGTTAGTTTGAAGAGATTGGATTGAGCTAAG
Source organism: Gigantopelta aegis (assembly GCF_016097555.1). NCBI lineage: Eukaryota > Metazoa > Mollusca > Gastropoda > Neomphalida > Peltospiridae > Gigantopelta > Gigantopelta aegis. The sequence goes on along the minus strand of NC_054712.1, from coordinate 6,460,471 downwards.
GCTATCTGAGAAGATAACACTTTTAGGATATTGTTTATTTCTAATCCAGATTAGTGCCTCGTAGATGGCTGTCAGTTCTGCTGTGTAGACTGATAGGCTATCTGACAGTCTGGCATATTTAACAAGTTTGGAATGTTTAGATATTTTTTCTTCTACTATTGCGAAGCCAACCCTACCATTATCTGGATTTTTTTAGCCATCCGTGTATATATGGATGTGCTCCGGGTAATTTTCGTTGGCTGCGGCTTGAAACAGGACTTTTTTAAAAGGTGGAAATGGTGTTTCGTCTGTGGCTTTTTTAATTAGATATGGAGTGTGGCACTCCATAGGCTGATTAATATGATATAGAGCCACTGGTATATTATCAATTCCTACCTCTATTTCTAGTTTACTGGCCCTAGTGGCAAATGAATCGTTGAGTTTTTTATTTTTTTTTAAATTCTAGTCCTGGTTTAGTTATTATAGGAGTAAGTTCCTGAACAGGGTGATCTAACTTGAGCGAATGGATTTTAAGGTGGTAGTTGAGATGTTGAAGATTGCGGCGGTATTTAAGTGGCATGACGTTAAATTCTACTTCTAGGCTTTGGCCGCTAGTATTGGGTGGAACTTTAGCTATTGTTCTAAGTGCTTGGTTTTGGATAACGTCTAGTTTTTGCAGCAGTTTTGGGTCGGCGCAGCTGTAAGCTTGGGCTCCATAGTCTATCCTGGAGAGTATACATGCTTTGTAAACCATAAGCATTGCTTCCGTTTGCGCCCCCCAACTGGTGCCTGAGATTGCTCTTAGTAGATTTAGAGTATTTTTAGATTGTCTGATTATATTGTTTATATGGTCACTAAAAGTTAGTTTTGAGTCGAACGTGACTCCTAGGAATTTAAATTTTTTGACTCTTGGGATTGGTTTATTGTTTGAAGTTATTTGGAGATTATCGGCTGAGTTGACTTTATTGAATAGCATACAGACTGTTTTGGTTTCCGATAGTTTAATGCCCCAGTCCTGGGCCCACTTATTTAGTTTATTCATATCATTTTGCATTAAGCTAAATAGATTTTTGATTACTCTGCCTGTGCGCCATATGGCGCAGTCATCGGCGAATAGTGCTGTATTTAGTGGAGTGGTTGATTTAATTTTACTTTTAGCATTGAGTGCTTTATTTATGTCGTTGATAAATATATTGAATAAGGTTGGTGATAGGACCGAGCCTTGTGGGATACCATTGATTATTTCGGTTTTATGTGAGTAATGTCCATTTACTCTGACTGATATTGATCTGTTGTGAATAAAGTTATTAATAAAGTTGAACATGTTGCCTTTAATACCGTTAGTTTTTAGTTTATTGAGTAGTCCCTGGCGCCATACCATATCGAAAGCTTTTTCAATATCTATAAAGATTGCTTATACTTTGTTGGATTTGCGGAAGGCGTCATTTATGCTATTTTGGAGTCTAACTATCTGGTCTATTGTTGAGTGCTTAGTTCTAAATCCGCTTTGTACATTTGTAATTAGTTTATTCTCTAGTAAGTAGTTATTTAGTCTTTTATTGATAATAGTTTCTAGCGTTTTGCGCATGTGCGATGTGAGTGTTATCGGTCTATAACTCCCCGGGAGGGAGTGGTCTTTTCCCGCCTTTGGGAGGCTGAAACACTCTGCATGCTTCCAGGCTGTGGGCATTTGGCCCTCCTCCCAGATTCTGTTATAGAGCGATAACACTACCTCTAGGGTTACATCTGGCATATGTTTTAGTAGAGTATAGCTGATTTGATCTGGCCCTGTGGCGGTGCTTTTTTTTGCTTTAATGGCCGCTTTTAGTTCTATTAATGTTAGTGGTTTATTAAATTCTAGATTATCCGTGTTAGGTTGATTATCCATCATAGTATCATTTGTTGGTAAGTTGTTATCTTTCTTAAGTTTATCAAAGAATTCTTTAGGGAAGTTTTCGTTGCTGCTGTTTTTACTAAATGTTTGACTTAGGAGATCTGCTTTTTGTTTATTTGTGGTAGCTATTTTATTTTTTGGAGGACTGTAGCGATCGTGCGTTGTCCTTGTATAGCTTTAACTTTTTTCCACATTTCTCTAATAGATGCTCTGTTATTAATGTCCCCACAGAATGTCTGCCAGCTGGTCTGTTTAGCTTCAATGATTAGTTTGCCTATTTCGTTTTTTGCTATTTTATATTTAGTGTGGTATTCTGGTTTACCTGTTTTTTTAAAGAGTTTTCGCATCCTGTTTCTGAAACCGCATTTTGTTTTAATTTCGTCCGTCCACCAACTGACAGGTGAATTTTTTGTTGGTTGTTTGGTTTTCGGTATATTATTTTCCGCTATTTTAATTATTTCGTTGGTAATTTTAGTGGTCGCTTCATCGATATCTATATTAGTTTCTAGTTTAATTTGGCTGCATTCGCTTGTAAAGCCTGCCCAGTTGGCTTTACTAAATTTGAATTTTGGTAAGAATTTTTCTTGTTCGGTATATTCTATATTACTTTTATAGTTGGTTAGTATGGGTAGGTGGTCGCTATTTAGAGTATCAAGTACCTCCCATTGGGCGTTTGCCCCTATATTATTAGAGGTTATGGTAAGATCGATGGCAGATGAGGTTGCTAGTTGGTCGTGATAGTAGGTGGGGCTGCCATCGTTGAGACATACTAGTTGTTTTTATGTTAATGAAGTTTTCTAGTATGTCTCCTTGTGTGTCGGAGTGCTGACCTCCCCACAGTGGGCTATGGCTGTTGAAGTCTCCTACTAGGATTAGGTTATTATTTGGTTTAATAAGTTTATTGTAATCGTTTATAGTTAGCTGTTTATGGGCTGCTCCCGGTGGGCTATATACATTAATGACGTCTATAGGCATCTTTTTATTTAATACAGTAAGTCCTAGGACTTCCAGATTGGTTTTTAAGGCTCGTATTTAATTTCGCTATGCGGGATGGTACTTTTAATGAGTGTGGCTATTCCACCTCTAGTGCTATTTTCTCTATTTTTATAGTAAGTTGTATAGCCTGGGATTTTGAATTTTTTAGTTGTTATTTTATTATTACTTTTTTTTGAGCCAGTTCCTAGCCAAGTTTCTTGTATGCATATAATATCTGGCTTGGTGTTGTTGGTGCTAATGAGTTGAATGAGTTCGGCACCATGTCCCAGTGAGTGGAGGCCTTTAGCGTTCCATTGGAGAACGCTAAGGCCATTTTGCTTCAGAGTACTTTGTTTACTGGCGTGTGGAGGTGGATCTCCCATGATTTATTCTGAGTCGTTATTGATTTTATCCGTTAGTTTTATCTATTTTTATTTTGTTTTAATTATTTTTATTTTTAATTAATTTAGTTTTATTATTTTTAAGTTATTTTAATTTGTTTGTCTTATGTCGGCTTTAATGGTGGAGATTTCCATGGCTAGTTTCTGTATTAAGGCTTTAAGTTCACTGACTTGTGTCTGCTCAGTGGCTTTAACTTTTTCCGCATAGGTGATTGATTTTGTGACTAGATTATCTCTGGTTATTTTTGGTTGGATTTTTGTTTTTTCATGTTTTTCCAGGAGGTTCATTTGGCGCATCGCCCTTTGATAGTGGTGGCACCGAGTGTCGTGTGCCATGTGCCTATCCAAGCAATTGGGGCATTGGATGGGCTTGGTGCAAGGTGAGTTAAGGGAGGCTCTAGCATGATTTTGGCCGCACCGATGGCAAGTGGGTGGGTTTCTATAATGGCGGCATTTTGCAGCTCCGTGCCCCCACTGTTGACAGTGGTGGCACTTACTGGGTTTCTTTTCATAGGGGAGGAGGGAATATCTGCGCCCTTGAACTATGATTTGGTGATCGCAGGGACGGGTGGTTGTTATTAAGAGGTACCCGTTTGTCCAGGTTGTTACCTCTTTGATTTCGAGGTTGGGGTTGTCCTCTTTCAAAGTTTGGAGTGAGGTGGCTAGGGCTGGTAGTGGGTGGAGCTTTGCAAGCCATTTGTTAGTACTGGTGGGGATGGGGGGTGGTCTTATCGGTGGGGGTGGGGGTTTGGCTCTGGATGTTGGGCTGGCTTTTCAAATTGCCTGCGGCCTTTGTCGGTATCTCTTTGTAGAAGGGGCTTGGGACGTTGTTAGTGGTGGCGGTGGTGGGGCTTGGGGGGGGGGGGGGGTTACGATGGGGGTGGTGACGGTGACGGTGATGGGATGGGTGGCTCCGCTTTCGCTGTCTATTGTCGTTTGGTTTGGCGTTTTTATTGGTTTTATTTGTCTGGTTTTAGCTGGGGCTTTCGTTGGTTTGGTTTTTAGGAAAGTAGGTCTCGAGAGGACTTTTGCTGGGCTCTTACTTTGGTAGGTGTTTAATTTTTTGAAGGACTGAAGGGTTTTTATTTTTCCGGTTTTGGTTGGTATTGAGGTTTTGGGGGCCTGTCTGGTTCTCGTAGGTTTATTGGTTTTCATTATTATTGGGCTATTTTCGGCCCGGGGGATAGCTGACGCCCCTAGCGGCTTGGGACTGGTGGTGGGCGATGGCGGCCGCGTCTCCATTGGCGTGTTTTCTCCGACGTCCGGTAGCTCCGTGGTGTTACCGAAGGAGAAAATGGCTTCTATTTCTGGTGTTATTTTTCCTGCGGCGGACGTCGTAGCTTTGGTGCCTTCTTGTTGGTCCGTTGTTTTAGCTGAGGTTTGTTTGGTGATATTTTGAGGACCAGAGGACAAAAACCAACTTTTTTTGAGCTTTTGTTTGTAGGCAATTTAAGATGGCACTGGCTGCTTTCGTCTGTTTGTGATCCGGTTTGCCGGGTTTGGTTTCTGTCTCGGTTCTTGTATTTGTAACCATGGTTTGTTTGCCCGGCGCTGCGGACACTGGTACGAGCTGCACCACTGATATTGTGTCCGAGCTCGGACTTGTATAAATGTGGAAGGTGCTGCCTAGTGCTTTGAGGGCGGATTCGTCCCCTTTGATAAATGTGTCTCCGGTATTTGTTTGTGTATGGTAAAAAATGGCTGTAGTGCTTGTCATGTTCGTTATTGTTTTCTGCCAAAAGATGTATTCGTAGAGTGTTGGGTTCTGCCCCTTGATTAATATCTGCCGAATGTCTGGGTGTGGTGCTTGTTTGTGTGCCTGTGTTTTTGTTTTTTTGTGTATGCGCGTGTTTGATAGTATCTCAAATCTGTTGGTTAATAGCACCTCGGGGTGGATTTTGTCTATTCCGTTGGCTCTGTCCTCTGTGTCCTCAACGTCTGAATCTTCCTTACTGAGGTTTAACTCGCACTTCCTTTTGGCGGCAGTGCGAGGGGTAGCCTATTGGGGGCACTATTTACTGCTGATTTAGAGGCCAGTTTAATGGCTTGTTCAATATCGTCCCTTTTTGGGTTGATCGGGAAAAATTCAACGTCGCTGTTTATTTTGGGTTTTTTTTTATCGTTGTTTTCCTGTTAGCGCGAGGGGCGGCGATAGATCGAGGGGTAGATGGAGGGGTGGGGGATTGGGGGGTGGAGGCTACACTTTTATCGGGGCTATCCATTATTATGTTGACTTTTATGATGTTATTTTCTTCTTGTTGCGGGTTAGGCCCTTTTGTTTTGGTTTCGCCGGTTGCGTTGTTGGTATCCATTTTTATTTCTATCTATTTCTATTTTATTTCGTTTAGGTTTTTGTTTAATTAAGTGCTAATATATAACTGTTAAGAAAAGATTTTAATGGTTTTTAAGTGCTTATTAACTATAGTATAAATACACACAAGGGAAAGTTAAAATATTAATCTATTGCTAAGTATATTTTACCACAAATATCAGCGTAAGTCTACCTATAAATATCTATCTAACTACAATAACTACAAATACAAATATCTATCTAAATTTGAATAATGTCTTTCTTACCGTGGTCCTAAGTACAGTGCTGCTCCTAGCTCGGACTGTCTGGAGTGTGTCATGATAGTGTTTTTTGATGAGACATTCGCCGTTACGTTCGTGCTTTTATACCATTCGGGCGGCCCCGTCTCTAAACTATTAGCTCGAAGGCGCCAATGTTCGGGCGTGGTCGGTTTCAAGTCCACCAAGAGATGTCCGTAGGGCCTGTGGGTAGCTTCCTCAAACCGTTGCATGAAATGACGAGTATTTCCAGGATACATCTGCTGTGCCAAGGTTAGGACTTGCTGCTTGCCGATGGGGTTGATGAACAGTGCCAAGTAATGACAGTTTCTTCTTTGTGTCGGGTCCTTGCTGCTATAGAGGTTCTGGTTGATGGCAATCACAGAGAGGTTTCTGTGGTGACTTCCTTCCGTGAACAGATCGGTGATGCGAGGGTCTTTTCCAGCTGTAGATATCAGGTCGTCCAACACGATGAGATTTCTGACTCTGGGATCCAAATAACGATCCTTTTCCAAATTCTCGGGTATGCCTTGAACAAATTTCACTTGAGCAACCATTTTGATCGTATCATAGAGGGGTTGCCATCGTTTGTAGAGCCAAATGATGCGTTGAGGCGATGGGAAGATCTTACCATCCCTTAGCAGTTTGTACAACAAAAATGTCTTTTGACACGACGTGGGTCCCGACACGATCATGGTGAACGGATGTAACAATCTTAGGGGCTGCTGCTGCTGCTGCTGTTGCTGCTGTTGGGAAGGCTTATTTTTAGATTCCAAGAGTCCATGTTTATTTCGTAAGTGCCGAGTTAGGTCGTGGGTCCAAACAAATGTGACACTGATTCATGATGTTGACTGTTGAAGTGTTCGACGTGAACTGGCGATGTTGAAACTGCCATGCCCCCTTTTATAGTCTTCTCAGAAATGCGTGTGCCGTTTTTGACTCATGGCAGTCTGCTCTCGTCGTTTCTGTTCCACGCCACTCTGTTCTCGTTTCCGTTTCAGATCGGCCTTGGCTTGCTCTACCACTTGTTGTGTGGGGGAGACCATGACGACTTTAGGTGTCGGGGGCTTGTTCTGTTCCTGTTTTTCTTTTTTCCACGTAGGGTCATACAGTTCTAGGCATTGATCGACGCTGTACATCATCTGACTTTTCCCACTACGTTGCACTGGAAAATGAGGCTCAAGTTTGCCTTCTGCTTGCAGTTTGTAGAAACGGGTCCACTTATTGACGTCGGGAACGTACAACTTGTACTGATATGACATGTTGCTCCTCTGAAGGTTCTACCTCAAATGATGAACAAGAAGCTCAACTAATAGAAAACGTTTCAAATTTAGTTAAGGATAAAAAGTTTTGATGATGTATGTTTTGCTATTAATTTGTGATTAATTTACAATCATGCTACGGAACTGACAAAATGACCGGGTGACCTAGTTTCGACAAGGTCATTTATTACCGGTACATTTTTGGAAAAGTGCACTTCTGGTTTAAACAATATGTATTCATAATTGCCGTTCAAAAACAGTAGTGGTCTGGGGATTGGCCAACAGGCATTTAGCCTATATTAAGACCTCTCCCAACATTAAATACAATATGAATGTATTAAAAACAATAAAATAAAACATGATTATAACGTTTTCCAAATTTACTATTCCAACAAAGAGGGGAAATAGAATGAACAAAAGGTAAAGGAACAAAAGAAAATGCGCTGCTAACACTGGCATATATGATTAATTAATGGACTAGTAATTAAATACCTGTCGGAAATAGAATAAAAATTATTTTCGTCAATTATTTCTTTCATATTAAACTGACAAGTAAATATTTTGTAAATACCTATTTAATGATACTCTACCTAATTTTAGCATTTACTTGTTTGGGCTCTCATTGATGTACAAGGTGGTGTTTACTCTTGAAACAAAAATTAAAATATCGGTAAACAGGAGATTTATGACCTTTATTGGAACAGACTATAACACATGTTGATGGATATGTGTCAATTTCATTTACCCTTAAACAAACTTTTAATTTAAAACTGCAAGATAACTGATTATTATGAATTGCAGCATAAATTATTAATTTTGACCAGCATATTTAGTGAATATAAATTCAATATAAATACAGTAGAAATTTACACAATCTTGCAACCACTTAAAGGTGCTATATCAGAAGTTATATGTGAAGCATCTGTTTGTGATAAAGATTCTCCAATAAAAATGTATTTTCTACTAGTAGATAAAATCATTTCCTATAATCATTTATGGGCATATAGTTAAAGGTGTAGTCTTTAAATGTTAAAGCAAAATTTAATTAAAAAAAAAACATGATTTGCAATAGCTGTCATTATGCAACTTTGAGATAGCACCTTTAATACCGGAAAATAGATCACAAACTCAAAATGGTTCTTGACAGTTTTTCTCACAAGTTACTTATAAATGTCTACAAATACTTTGTTTTGGAGAGGAATAGGGGTAAACCATCATCAGAAAGGGTCTCTCACATACTGTAACAGCAATGAAATTGACATATGTTGACCAAACTTTGTTATAGTACATACCATGGTCATTGGTACACCAATTGTGGAGCACTGGCTGGAACGAGAAAAAGCCCAATGGGCCCACCGACGGGAATCGATCCTAGGCTCTGGTCTGGGGATTGGCCAACAGGCATTTAGCCTATATTAAGACCTCTCCCAACATTAAATACAATATGAATGTATTAAAAACAATAAAATAAAACATGATTATAACGTTTTCCAAATTTACTATTCCAACAAAAAGTAAAGTAAAGTTTGTTTTATTTAACGACGCCGCTAGAGCACATTGATTTTTTATCTTATCATCGGCTATTGGACGTCAAACATATGGTCATTCTGACACTGTTTTTTAGAGGAAACCCGCTGTCGCCACATAGGCTACTCTTTTACGACAGGCAGCAAGGGATCTTTTATTTGCGCTTCCCACAGGCAGGATAGCACAAACCATGGCCTTTGTTGAACCAGTTATGGATCACTGGTCGGTGCAAGTGGTTTACACCTACCCATTGAGCCTTGCGGAGCACTCACCCAGGGTTTGGAGTCGGTATTTGGATTAAAAATCCCATGCCTTGACTGGGATCCGAACCCAGTATCTACCAGCCTGTCTATTCCAACAAAGAGGGGAAATAGAATGAACAAAAGGTAAAGGAACAAAAGAAAATGCGCTGCTAACACTGGCATATATGATTAATTAATGGACTATACTTTGTTTTTGAGAGGAATAGGAGTAAACCATCATCAGAAAGGGTCTCTCACATATTGTAACAGCAATGAAATTGACATATGTTGACCAAACTTTGTTATAGTCTGTTCCAATAAAGTCCACACATCACCTGTTTACTGACATATTTCTTTTAATTTCAAGAGTAAACACCACCTTGTACATCAATGAGAGCCAAAACAAGTAAATGCTAAATTAGGTAGACTATAATTAAATAGATATTTACAAAATATTTACTTGTCTGTTTAATATGTAAATAATAATCGCCGAAAATCATTTTTATTCTATTTCCTACAAGACTCATTTCAGGACTTGCGCCAAGCAGGGCCGGAAATACAGAAGAATATCGCTAAAAAAAAAAACTTTGATGAAACCGAAACTAGAAAACAAAATTCAGAGAATGTTATCGATATTACTAAGAAGAGCAATTTAGCCTGAATGCAAGTTGTCTGAAGATGTCAAACATAACAAAGTAATAGTAGGTAAACCTAATTTTCTGTTAATTTATATTTAAAGACGGATGTGTATGTGTATTTTCAGAAATTAAAACGTGCAAACTTCACGATTACAGTAAGTTTATTGATGCAGACATACTGCTAGTATTCCGACAAATGTTTTAGACTGATTTTTAGATACTTGATGTAGTAGACGACAGTAGACAACAGTATATTCCGAATCTAGGAAAAAAAATACAGGAAAAAAAGTCGCAGGAAAAAAGTCACAATTTTTAATTAAGAGATTTTTGTTAAATGTTCTGTGATTTTAATGTTGGTGGTTTAGGCGGATGTTCCACCCAATACCATGAAGAAATTCTGCCACATTCTTGCGGTCCTCAAGGCGATCAACACACAAGTTGCGAAGACGCTCTTGCAGTTGGACGTAGCGTAGCGTCGACGAACCTGGCGTCGAGGTGGGTTACCAACCGCATCCTGCTGGATGATGGTGCCCACTGTAGCCTGCTCACGTTGTAAATCATTTACAATAGGAAGCCCTTAGTTTAAATCTATCCTAATCAGGAAGCTAGACCCAAGCATCACCCCTGCACAATATGAAGACTCTTTCTTTAATCCTGCCTAATTGACCCTAATTAATAAGTGTAACAATTAGTCACCACCCATGCACAATATGAGGCCTCTTTCTTTAATCTAGCCTAATTGACCTACTTAACAATTACCCCATGCATACTATGAGTATGATGCCACATTCAGTACTCAACAAACCCATACATTTTGTTATATAAAAATTGTGACTTTTTTTCCTGTGATTTTTTTTCCTATACTAAATTGTGACTTTTTTTCTGTGACTTTTTTTCCTGTGACTTTTTTTCCAGCCACCTATATTCCAACGGTTGTAACTTGTGACCAAAGGCTCAGTATAGAGTCGAGGCAAAAGTTTTAAAGAAATGTGCACGGACCGCTAAGGCGCTTAAATTATATGCTGCTATTCTCTCTAATGGAATATATGTAGACATAATATTGGATTGCCTATAATTTTACAAAGGTTGAAAACGGTTTTAACGTAAACAAAAATGCAAAAATTTCACAAATACTAACATTGCATAAAGAGCTTTAAATAACAAACATTTGGAACATTACTGTAGTATTGAAGTGCCAGCGATAAAGTGAAAGTATCATCGCCACCGCAAAATATCAGTGTCAAATTGTGATCTTTCTTTTTATGTTATTATAAGATTTATTCATGCACCAATGAGTAGCCTGTTTTATAGTTCAGAGGAACTGGACATTTATTGTTTGGGTTTTTGGTGGGCTTTTTTAATCTGTTGTATACTAAATTTTACATATCAGTGACACATGGTAGCCTTTATTTGTTTTTTATGAAAGAAAATTATTAGTCTAATCATGCACCAGGGAATGGGCATTTTTCCTCCAAATATATCTATTTTGTTTCAGTACTGGGCTGATATTTAGTCCTTTTACAATAGTATTAACTTTCCGCAAGTTGCACAGAGGTTCTAGAATACGGTGGCCCGATGCCCGATGACAGTGGGTTTTAGATTCGGGCAACTAAAAATTACTTTTTGCGATCCCGATGGCAAGTGGTGAATAATAATAATAATAATAATAATAAATCTACAACGCTACGATCGTACGAAAACAAAAGAAACATCTACAAGTCACTTCTTTCGATTTGCAAGCATTAAAGAAACTTATAAAACATTTTGTTTTTTGTTGTATTTTGTTTTAACTTTATGTTTGAGCTAAAAATTGTGTATTTAAAAGATAATTTCAACGTAACTTGAGGTAATCCACAGGTTACGCAAATATAATTCACGTAACCAAACAATTGGTTACCTAGGTAAAAACCACGTGAACAGACTTCCGGTTACCTCAGATTTTGAAATATTGTCCCCTGAATGTTGAATGTTACAAATGTAGATCATGTAAAATGTTGGAAGCTGGCCTCAGATTACAGTTATCTTCCCATTTGGTTGTCCAAAATCCGGAAGTTTCACCGCACAAGTAGTCTGCTGTTTGACTGTGATTATTTCATGGCAGACAGCTATGAAGTGGCAACTGTTTGACTGAAGTGACAGGGGATAGCATGTAATTTGTAAACATGTGTAACTTGTTGACATTGAAGACTTGTTTGTGGTAATTCCGGCCCATGCAAAAGTAGTGCTTTTTGTGTAAAATGGGTGTACTCCGGCCTGGTTTAGAGGGTGTGTCTGTTTAAACCAATAAGCTGGGAGAAAGAGCTGGACAACAGGGGTTGTCCTTTTCAGGGTATGTGTCCCCCATGCAGGCAAAGGTACATACAAAACTTCACGGGCCTGCTGATATTAATAAAAATGTTATAGCCACTAAGGCTATATAGAAACATATAGCGAAATTAATTGTGGTCTGAGGCCTGATATAGTTCACACATTACACCGGCTAAATGCTTGATTCTGATGAAAGTATTATAACCAGAGAAGTGAAATTACACAGACTGATTGTGCATACCACAAGGATTATGAAAACTAATTTATTTATTTTCTAAATATTTTATTAAATTAAAAAACATTTTTTTTGAATTTATTAAAAATTAAAATTAAAATTTTCAACTTTTAAATTTCAGTATCCTCCAAAATAGCATAAGATGACCTCTGATGTTACTACAGGTTGTTGCAATATTTTTTAACAGTTTTGAGCTAATAATTTGGTAAAAAAGAGCAAAAGTTGGATTTTGTTAGTCAATATTGAGATTTTAATTTTTTTTACATATTGAATTTTAATGAGTTTCTCAATTATTGCAATTGGACAGAAGATCTAAATATAATGAATATATCACTACTAAATGTAATTAAACACTTTAAAATAAATAGTATACAGTTTTTAACAAGATTAAGTACTCTAATAATACATTTCACCTACATTTATGTAAATTACACACTTCAGTCATTTTTCAAAAATGGTCTTTTATCCTTAGAAAATCTAATAGGCTAATATTCTATGCTGTCTGAATGTATTTATTGTGTTCAGTAATCAGATGCTGGTATACTTGTCAAGTTTATTGCAGAAAATGTGCCAAAAAGGTTAACATTTGGCTTGTAATACATATGGCAGAATAATCCATAATGCATATTCAGTGGTCATTACTACAAACATCCTTCCAATCAAGAAATACTACACTGAGGTATCCCAGACACTGGCACATGACTACACTTGTTAACAGTTATCACTGGAAACTGAAAAATATGGTGCAAGTACCTCTTGGTAGGATTTATATCAGCATTTTGTGACAAAATCTTCATTTTCAAAGTTGTCGTCAACAAAAAAAATATTATGGTGTATACCTAAGTAATATCTGTAGGGCATATTCATATTAATATGCATTTATATGGACTGTTTTGCCTTTTACAAAGTGGCTACATGTCTAATACAGTAAATGAAGTAGATTAAGTAAATACAGCAGGTCAAAATTGAATATGAGGCCTATCATGTCTAATTTTCCCTGAAATTAGTGTGTAAACATTTGTTGCAAATGGCCCCAATTTTTGTGACTTTCACCATCCCTCTGACACATTTCTAATAATGTATCATGAATTCAGTCACCATATCTTTACTAAGCCTCCACTTATCATATCTAAAATACAAAATTTTACAGTTTTAGATTTTTTTGTTTCTCAAAAATTTAAATTTAAGTTTAATATTTAATTAAAAATGAAGTAAAATCTAATGATTGATTTTTTTTTCCTTTAAATATTTCAAAATCTTTCCAAGACAAACACTGTGCAGATAGAACATATGTAGAAGAAAAAATAGCTGCTCATTGTATGAAGAAATTCCAAAATTTGATAAAGTTATTACATTTTGAAGTTGGTGTCCCTCAAGTTTCCATTGCTAAAAATTGGCCATGGCAAGGCACTGTGGTAGGTGTTTTAACACAGCCTCTGTATACTCTCAGTTTAAAGGTGACATACCGATACTTACCGAGCATTGCTTTAATATGTATATCATTGAAATGCATTAGTGTGGGCCAGTTTTTAGGGGAAAAAATGGACTGATAGGCCTCAGATTACAGTTATCTTCCCATTTGGTTGTCCAAAATCCGGAAGTTCACCGCGCAAGTAGTCTGCTGTTTGACTGTGATTATTTCATGGCAGACAGCTATGAAGTGGCAACTGTTTGACTGAAGTGACAGGGGATAGCATGTAGTTTGTAAACATGTGTAACTTGTTGACATTGAAGACTTGTTTGTGGTAATTCCGGCCCATGCAAAAGTAGTGCTTTTTGTGTAAAATGGGTGTACTCCGGCCTGGTTTAGAGGGTGTGTCTGTTTAAACCAATATGCTGGGAGAAAGAGCTGGACAACAGGGGTTGTCCTTTTCAGGGTATGTGTCCCCATGCAGGCAAAGGTACATACAAAACTTCACGGGCCTGCTGATATTAATAAAAATGTTATAGCCACTAAGGGTATATAGAAACATATAGCGAAATTAATTGTGGTCTGAGGCCAGCTAGTCAGTAGTCACTAGCCTAGTGTAGGGCGTAGGGCACTGACCCCAGTATTCGACCAGTGTATTTATTTAATTACCATACTCGTTTAAACTGAATAGTATATAGATTTTCCAAACGTATTTTGAACATACGCGACAGTGTGAACATTCTTTCTTCCGGAAACGCAATGCCAATAGCAGACGATAACCATGTGAATAAACGTAAGTATCGTCAACGTCCCTAACTGCGTTATACTTCAAATTCCGTTCACTTTGTTTTCTTGTGCACGGTTCGTGCAATCAACATCCGAATTTGTTGTCATCGGCATGTCGTTCATTTATGAGGTTTTTCTTCACAGTTCAGGAACATTTTCATAAACAATAAAGTTCAGAAAAGGTAAGTATCTAAATACAAAACTTTACAAACCCCTAAAACCATTAATTTTACTAAGTCATTTTTGTTTATTCCTTAAAATTACCGATATTGGCTTAGAAATTGACTTAAAATGTAGAAAGATGAATTAACATTCGGTGCGTGTCACATGACCTCACACGTGCCAGATCAACAAGGCCAAATCATTTAATTTTTATGATTTTTAAGACCCCTGTTGTTAGAATTTGTTTTCAATTATTACATTCGATCTGCAAAAAGGTATGCTACATTTGTGTGCCTCTATTATAGTGAATAGTATTCATAATCCATTCATAATAATTGTAAATAATTTTTAGTGTATAAATTGTGTTAATTATGAATCAATTCATTTAAAAAATGATATTTTACAAACTATTCACTGGTATAAACGTAATGCCTATCAGTATCGACATCGAGTTTTAGCGATGTGTGTTGATAAAACGCGGACCGGACCAGAACGCTTGACAAATTGAATTTTTCCTTTTAAAAAAATATTAAACTAAGAGTTTGTCAACTGTGCATAGTTAAGAAACATATATTTTTTCAGGTAGTGGCCTTAAAAATGAAAAATGACAAACCGCACATGCATGTTACGATACTTTTTGCAAACGCAAGTGCCTGAACGCAGTTAGAAATGTTGCACTCTTTCCTATTTACCGGAGGGTGTTTCACTTTTGTTTACTAGAATGGATTTATTTTACATCCACATTGTTGATTTTTTTACGTTAATTGATTGCAATCTGTTTTGTTTCACATATCATAGCTGAAAAATGTAGAATAATATTTCCATAAATATCGTATTCGTGTTTTTGTCGTTAGGTGAACGCAGTTTGGGACGTCGATGGTATATGTATTCATATATCAACATACGAGTACTTCGACCCCTGGCCGCCATTGTTTATCATGTGACACGGTGAAGCTTTTCCTTAGTT
The DNA here is from genome assembly GCF_016097555.1 of Gigantopelta aegis. NCBI lineage: Eukaryota > Metazoa > Mollusca > Gastropoda > Neomphalida > Peltospiridae > Gigantopelta > Gigantopelta aegis. The sequence goes on along the minus strand of NC_054712.1, from coordinate 6,445,117 downwards.
ACCTATGGTTTGATAGTGAATTGAGGCAACTTTCGTCGATCATTTACAGCAGTTAACGGCCAAGATGCTTAAAACATGTTATGCAGTTGGCTGCATAGATCATAACATGATGTTAATTTAAAAAAATATCGTTTTATAAATTTCGAAAAGAAGAGACCAGACGCCATTCCTGGGTAGATGCACTAAAATGTGACAAACCTGATGATGAGGCTGATGGAACGCTTCCCACACAGAATGTGACTACGTTGATTTTAATGTTGTTGCTTGTCGACACTAACCGACGTTAATAGCAACCAAAATGGTTAAAGCATGTGCAAAGATAAAATTTCCACATTATACTGTAAATAAAATACACAATTCCATCGACTTCCATGAAAAAAAGAAACAGATGCATCCAGTTCTTGAATAAAGAGTATACTCTTTTTATCATAAAATTTGTGTGGTCTTCATTTTTCATTTAATCTAATTTTATAGTTGCTTGGGCATTCTCTATACCTGTATTATTTTGCCATACTTCGGCAACTACATTTTATTTATTTATTTTTAAATTTAAAAATAAAAGTATATACCGATAAATTACACACATATATATAATAATTATATTATAAGTTCTTGTTTAAACTTTAATTATTATTATTTTTATTTTTTTGCAAATGTTTGTAGCAGGCCTGTAGTACGGAAATATAGGTTGTTTTCTTCTTCTCTATATATAAATATGGCTTCTCCCCCCCCACCCCTCTCAAGACTGTCCCTACTACTAGAGATTCCCCCCCCCCCCCCCCCACTCCAGATATTGTTCCTAATGACGTGTTAAAGGGACACGCCCTAGTTACGGCTAGCTGTTAACCATTACGGCATTGTTTTTTCGCTATTAAACCCATTTTTTTCACAAATAAAATTGCACTCTACTTACATTTTATTATTTAGAATACACATTTCCATTCACCTGAAGTGCTTTTTGGTAATCCTGATGTTTGTAAAACCACGAAATGCATTTTTTGTATTTCTTAAAAAACCGCACGCACTTGAGAAAAAACCGTTAAGCAAGCGAGGTCCAATCTATTTTTAGAGGGAATCTTCCTGTGTAAACGTCACAGACGTTGGTATACCACGTGACCGTTACCATTTTGGTTCGGTTTGTTTTCTCATGCACGGTTCGCGCAATCAACATCCGATTTGTTGTCGTTTGCTTGTTGTTCATTTGTGAGATTTTTCTTCACAATTCGTGAACATTTTCAGTAACAATAAAGTTCAGACAAGTAAGTGTCTCAATACAAAACGTTACAAACCCTTAAAACCAATAATTTTGCTAAGTCTTACGATATCTGGAGAGTGGATACAACCAGGACAGAACAGTTGGAACATGTCCAGGAGAGGTGAAAGGAACGCACCCCAAGTCTGTGCGCACTCTGTGAAATTTGTCGTGACGTAGGCATTGTTGTGCTTCGAGCGACATCTACCGGTGACATCAGAATACTAACTTACAAAATTATTTCAAGCAATTGGGACATGGGGATTCCCATGGTATTTATCGATATAAAACCTGCTTTTTCACTCCATTTGATAAAAACGTGATCTAAGTGTGTTACAGGTTTGTAGATTAACCAAATTATAATTTATTTTCGCTGGATGGAACTAGGGCGTGAGGCTTTAATAGCCCAAATGTATAATGTATTAAACCAAAAAGGTATACTTGTATTTCGGAAACTAAAATAATGGACTAATGTGTTTATTATTTACGTATGTGTGTGTGTGTGTGTGTGTGTGTGTGTGTGTATATATATATGTGTATATATATGTATGTATGTGTATATATATATTTATGTATGTATGTATATATATGTATTTATATATGTATGTATGTATGTATGTATATATATATATGTATATATGTATATATATATATATATATATATATGATAATAATAAAAGAAAATAAGTGTACAGTATGTACATGTGTATGTATTTAAAACAATTTTAAAGAAATAATTTCCTTTTAAATGGATCATGTAAAAGGATTTTTTTTTTTTAATTGTTATATTTGTGTGTGTGTGTGTGTGTTCAGTAATTACCTGCAATAAAATGGTCATCTGCCATATCTGATATTTGTTTTCCTTTCTGAAAATGTTTGACATGGAGAATAATATAGCATTTAACCATCTCATTCATACATTTTTCTTTAATAAGTTTAGCTATATAAGAGGTAATTTAACCCAGGTTAAAAGCAACTTCGGTTAAATATGTGTTGTCTAGCAGAAGGCATATTGATATAGATCAGTTTACTAACAGTCATGATATTTGCCTCCATCGCCTTTCTCCAGCTGTATATTATCAAAAATTAGTTTTGTACATATTACTTAAATTTTAATTGCAATAACAATTCCAATACAGCACAAGACTGAACAAAAATATATCTGCAATATCCACTTTGACTAGATATAAAACAACACCAATATATATATTAACCATTTATTTACTCAGGTACCTTTTTGTGTTTTATTAATAAATATACCATGTTAAACCCTATTATTAAAATATTTGTATGTTTGTTTGATGAGGTAACACTATGTTTTAGTAGGTTGTACACTGTGACATGAAAATAACTGAGGGGAGTTATTAATTGCTCCCCTAACTTATATTATGGGGCAGGGGGCAATTTAAAATGTTATTCAAAATGCATTTCAAATCCTTCATATTGAACAGATTTATAAAAAATATGGCATTGAAATGAATTTTAATAGTTATGGTGGCTGGGAAAGGACATCATATCAAATTATTTTTCTCGATCGATCGACTTGCTATCTCGATCCATCGACTTAATATCTCGATCCATCGACATACTATCTTGTTCGATTGACTTACTATCTCGATAGATCGACTTTCAAACTCGAGGCTTTCCATCAAGATAGGCGACTGTGATACCTTTATAGGTTATACTATACCATATAAAATCCCATAAGCAACAAGGTTAACGTTTGTGGTTAATAACACTATATGCATTATATCAACAAAACTATAACATTCATCCATCACATAAATACAGGCCATCCACATTTTTCCTTTCTCAAACTGGAGAAGAACTAATCCCCATTCCCTTTGCCCTACCAATTTGGTCGGGATGATGTGAGCAGGTATGTATACAGTGTACTAAAAGCCACCCACTGTTCACATCTCTCAAGTACACCACTGTTGTAATAGCTAAGGCTAATTTGAAGCTTTGCTGATATGCATCGAATATGGAGGGGCATGTTGAAGCCCAAAATGTCCTAAATGGGACATCTTGGGCAGTGCTCGGCCCAAGATACCCTTGGGACATCTTCTTGGGCCAATTGATGCCATATACTTTTGTTACATTTGATTAAATCGTTCAAATTGTTTTTTGTTTAACGACACCTCTAGAGTACATTAATGAATTAATAATCGGCTATTGGATGTCAAACAATTGGCAATTCTGACATGTAGATTTGAGAGGAAACCTGTCACATTTTGCCATTAGCAGCAAAGGGTCTTTTATATGAACTTTCCCAAAGAAAGGACGGCACATACAAAATATTTTGATATACCAGATGTGGGGCTATGGTTACTCCATTTAAAGGCATGTGGACATTTTGAAGCTGTGCCTGCCCAAACGAGTGGGATTTTCGCTTGGTTGCAATATGTTCGTTTGAAATGGCCTACAATGAAGGGTCGATTATCTGGATGAAGCTATTGAGTTTTCCTATTCCAACCAGTGATTCATGAATGGCACATCATAGGAAATAGTATGAAATATGCTGTGTAAATATGTATATACTTTGTATGTATATGTATGTGTGTGCATGTATTTACTATCTATGTGTATGTATGGATGAATGGATGTAGGCAGGTAGGTGGGTGGTTGGTACGTAGTTATGTACGTACATATTGATGGATCGATGGATGTTTTAAAGTTTGTTTTGTTTAACGACACCACAAGAACATATTAATTGATTTTATTAATCATCGGCTAGAGTTTTAGAGAGGAAACCCACTACATTTTCCCCACATTAGTAGCAAGGGATCTTTTGCATGCACTATCCCATAGACTGGATAGCACATACCACGGTCTTTGATATACAACTCATGATGCACTGGCTGGAACGATAAATAGTCCAATGGGTCCACCGACGGGGATCGATCCTAGACAGACCGCGTATCAGGCAAACTATTTACCACTGGGCTACGTCCTGTCTTGGATGGATGGATGCAAGCATTGCATGCATGCATGTATGTTTGTGTGTTCATGCGTGCCTATATGTGTATCCATGCGTGCCTATATGTGTATCTGGTTATTTAAATGTGTTTGCATGTAAATATTTAGCTATGTCCCAGTTACATCTGTCTGTCTGTCTCTCTCTCTCTCTCTGTCTCTCTCTCTCTCTCTCTCTCTCTCTCTCTGTACATATCGTCAATATCATATATTAGGAATAAAAGTTGTATTATGTGAGCCACTAGCATAATACATTATTTTTACTCCTAATATATGATATTGACGCTATCGAAACACAGAAGGGTAATAATCTCTTTATTATATCATCTCAAAGTTAATACAACGTGTCTTTGTAAACTGCATACACAACTTTAATTCCAGTCAACCATTACTCGATATTCAAATGAATGAATGGTGCCGTGTCTTTTCAAAAGGAATATCCTTATATTAAAATCAACTAGTACATGACTTTTTTTTCGAGAACGCTGGATAGCTTTCAATGTAAAGTTGCTCTATTAAGCATTTTTTGTTTTATGATTATGAATGCATACGTGAATTCTGTAGTGTCGCCATAGCACGTTTAGTTACATGACTGTTACATACATAGATATTAACGCAGTGGCACAGGGGGTAATTAAGTCCTTTCTAGCCTCACAAATTGTCCCATGCCTATGGTACCGAATCGCCTGCAAATTGAAGACTAACCACAATGCGTTCTGAGCTATCCAGACTTCAATGTACATGTGTGTGTGTGTGTTTGTGTGTGTGTGTATATATATATAATTATTGTTTTTCCCCACATTTTTTTCAGGGGGTCACAACAACATTACAATATACATTCCCATTATATCATTTTTTATAGGTACTAAATAGACAAAACTAATACTATACAGTACTTCTGTTATGTTCTAAATAAGACGTGATAAACAGACCGCCACTTCATCTAAAATGATGTAAAAATACAAAATGTGCCAATAGTATACTGATGGAAAAAACATAAAGGATCACACAGATAGCAACAAGAAATAATGACTGCATTAAAAATCAATTCATACTGTCAGAAGTTGACTGGGAACATATAGGCAGCACATTCAACACTACAGACATTCAATCCCACATTACAACTTGGTATGAAATACAGACATTACTACGCTAGTTGTGAATTAAATTTGGTCTACAATTTGATGTGTTCCCTTATTTCTTTCCATCAGTATATTTGTCATGTATTGTCGACATTTAAGGCTTAACCCAATAACCGTTCACACACCCCTTTTCAAATGTCTGTCTTCGTCATAGGCGTGCTGGTAACCTAATATAACTACTTTGTATAAACCAGGATGTTGCCTGACACACTAGGTAGCTGTGACAAGCGATACGGCTGACGGAAAATTAAAGCTGGGAGTACATTGAGCACACAATTTCCATCTACATTTACTCGTATTCATATCCTGTTCATCTACTTTTGGTGACTCCACTGTCCAAAGGAAACCAAGCGAGACCTAACTGAAGGAAAGAAGAACTGTTTTATTTGACTACGTACGCAACACATTCTTATGGGGGTTATATGGCATCACAAATGATGAAAGAGAAAACTCGCCGCCATCACGCCATGAACTATTCTTTTCTATTAGCAGCAAGGGACCTTTCATACAGACAACATCCTACATATAGGATAGTACATACCACAGCCTTTGTCACACCAATTGTGGAGCACTGGCTGGAAAGAAATAGCCCAATGGGCTCACTGACATAAAAATCATGTCAGCTCATAATGGTTTTAATCTACCTGCAACAAAATAAGGTGTCACGTGGTATTTATGATTTAAAGAGTATTTTTGTTAATATATATAACCTTCATTTTAGCTAAAAATCGTAGTCCGTTTAAGAAAAAATATTTTACCCTGTACCGGTTTCAACCTCAAGTGTACACCGCATATCAGATGTGGACATGGGTGGGGATTGATTGAGTAGACCCCCAGCCCCCACCCCCTGCTCCGCCATGCCTGATACTACATAAAAGTATATTAACTTAGTGGAAATAGATAATAGTACAAATAATCAGTGTCGCATGTTACGACCAATTAGACCTGCATTCTTGTCTCTGTGTCTGTTTGTGGCGGACAGGATTTCATACAGAGGGGGATGGGGGGGGGGGGGATTTGTCCCCCCATGATTTTGACATGGAGGGGGGATATCCCACCCATCAGTCTGCAGAGCAGTGGGTTTTTTAAGGTCAATTTTAGCTCTTAGCATAACATTTTGTACGAAAATGCTAGGTAGAGAGAATATGTTAATTAGCGAATGTTAATTATCTAGCTGTTTTGCATGTTTTTGGCTTGGGAACAACAGCCAATAGGCAGATGAAAGTTGGTTTCATGGGATTGTACGTAGAGAATCTGAAGGAGGCAGAGAAGTAACTCAACCAATGAGCATTAGGTTGTATACGAATGTAGGATGCTGTTAATTCAGCTCATTTTGAAAAAAAATACCAATGAATAAGAAATTTGATTTTTAACAATAATACACCTGCATATGTTGACAACAACTTTTTGCTTTTATGTTATTATAGTCGACTGTATTATTATTTACTTCTCTACCACCTGAAATCATCGGCTATATATTATGGCTGCTGGCGCATGTGCAGTCAAATGATAAACGCCGACGAGAGGAAATTTTTAAATGTATAAATTATCAGAATAAAAGTTATAAGATGGAATACATAATTTATTTTGTCCAAATTTGTGATGGTTTTCACGGTTACTGCATCAGAATAGATCAATTTTGCCGACTGTTTTGGCTGCCGGATTGTGTTCTGAGATGCCAGGAAATCGCATCTCCGAGCATCTAAAATCCAAATTTTTTAGGGGGAAGGCCCCCAGACCCCCGCTCGTGACATGCCTACGGCTTCACACCCTCCTCCGGTCCGATCCCCCCCCCCCCCCATCATGGCAGAAATCCTGGCGGTTTTTTTTTTTGTCACAAATATAGGAATCTACACAATAGAAACACAAACAAACAAACACAAAATAAAACAAAACAAAACAAACAGAAAACAATACAACCGCAATTTAGTGTAAAAGAATTTTTGATTCAATGAAACGGTAAACATTTCATATCAAATTCAATTACATTTTTGTTTTTAAGATGTATACTAAATATATTTAGTTGGATAATAAACCACATTTAATGTGTGTGTGTGTGTGTGTGTGTGTGTGTGTGTGTGTGTGTGTGCTCGTGCATTTGTGTGAATAATATGTAATTTATAACTTCCCGTAAAGATATTATGCCAATTATAATAAACATAATATTTGGCTTGATTGGTTTCTTTTTGAAGTGATATTAGCCAATTCATTTACACCTTTGGCATATTATAACAGTACACAATTACATACACTATTTTTTAAAGTGCTAAACGAAGTAACTAACAGGTTATTCGTTATATAAAATGTGCAAATCAATTAACTATCAACAATAAAGTTTAATATTTTGTGCCTTACTATTACTCAAAATTACAGACAGCACCAAAATATACAGTTCTTTTCATCCACATAAAATAAGGATGCGTTCAGTGACAATGAACAGCACTAACATTCAAGAACTATTTGACTGGTTCTCGATTCTGTTTAAATTCAAGCTCAATACCAAGTCTGTGATGATGTAATTAATTAAGAGGCCATGTAGGTTGAATAAATTGATTGTTGCTAGCAACCGGGTTCAGTGGTACAGTGGTTAAGCCATCGGACTACAGGCTGGTAGGTACAGGGTTCGCAGCCTGGTACCAGCTCCAACCCAGAGCAAGTTCTTAAGGTCTCAGTGGGTAGGTTTAAGGCCACTAAACCCTCTTCTCTCTCACCAACACTAACAAACCAACTAACAACTAACCCACTGTCCTGGACAGTCATTCCAGATATCTGAGATGTGTATCCAGGATAGCGTGCTTGAACCTTAATTATTTCTCGCTTCAGCCAGTGCACCACGACTGGTACATCAAAGGCCGTGGTATGTGCTATCCTGTCTATGGAATGTTACATATAAAAGATCCCTTGCTGCTAAATGAAAAAGAATAGCCTATGAAGTTGCGACAGCGGGTTTCTTAGATCTCAGTATCTGTGTGGTCCTTAACCGTAACCGCATCAAACAATGACCTTAAGTGGTCATCCGTATAGGTGGCCCATCCACAGATAGTAAGCTCACGAATGCTCTTGCAACTTTATGGGTCACCTCGGAAGTTCAACAACAACCACATCTTCAATATAACAAGTTCAACATCTGGGGATCATCATGCGTTTCACCCACCTGCTCCTTTGGGTGGACGAAGAAAAGGTTTTATTTAACAATGCACTCAACATTTTATTTACGGTTATATGGCGTCAGTTGGGTGAACGAATGGCGGACTGTTCATAAACCACCAATTCTCTCCTTCCTCACCCTATCATTCCTTCCCATACCTATCCCAACAACCTTCCTTCATATACATTATGCTTATTGAAAAAGAGAAGCCCATGAAGTGGCAACAGCTGGTTTCCTCTCTCTATATCTATGTGATCCTTAACCATATGTTTGATGCTATATAACTGTAAATAAAATATTCTTTTTGTACACGGCACTCCCGAGAAATAACAGCACACAGGAAAAATGGTTTTCAGCTAGCATTTTTGCTAGACAACATTGGTGTAATGTTATGGTCATTTTGAGGAATCGATAGCTGATTGTGACAGCTAATTTGATAATAAATTGTTTTACCAACAACGAAAATCACCAAATAATATTGGAATATGAATCGTAATTCATTAAAAAAAAGAAATCTGGTCAGAAAATGGACATAAATACTGGACGTTGGCCACAAATTTCCATTAATAAATGCAAATTTTAAATTTTTTTGCCTAATTTTAATATGAACTTTATTTTATATATTTATAACAAATTTAAGTTATAAACTTGTACCCTCTCAAAATGTTTTTTGTCCCAAATTAATCCAGTAGTCAGAAGGTTAAATCTTATGCCACAGACCTTTAGTTTGTATTACATTGTACAATTCCAGCTGAATAAAATCCCTATAATCAGTGCCTGCCACTATTTGTCTCTTCTTTCAGAACCAGTCACGGATTCAGCCAGTGGCATCATCGAGTTTACATCCAAGCCAAAGCCGCTGTCTTCTGGGGATAGTGACTCATGCAGTGACCTGCCAGCATTAGAACCTGCTGATGATTACCCTCAGTCTCCAGTTTACCCTGTTGATGGAGCTGAGGGGAATATCCTGAGCTTAGAAGACGATGTAATGGAAAGTACGGATGAAATTAGTGTTCCAGATAAAATGGAGGAACTTACAAAAAGTGAAGATTCCAGTGAAAATGGTGAGGGCAGTGATGAGGAAGATGACCTTAGTTTAGAAGACTCAAGTGGTGATTCTAGTGAAAATGATGAGGACAGTGATGAAGAAGATGTTAATGAAGACAATGTTGATGATGATGATGACAGGGACAGTAGTGATGATAGTGATAGTGGCATGAGGGGTAGTGGTAAGGATGATGGAAACTGTGAGCAAGATGAGATGGATGTGGTGCCTTGTACAGAGGATGAAGATTCGTCCAGTCTAGAAGACTTGCCTTTGCTTTCTGGAAAACGGAAACTTCAGGGTTTGTCCACTACTCCAGCAAAGAGAAGGTGTAGAAATTCCTCAAAAGAAAAGGTGAATCAGATTCTGCAGAGGCTGAAAGCTAACTGCAGACTGGCAGATGATGAAACGAAGACTGCAGTGGGGGAAGGCTCTTCTGCAGGATCGCATGCTCATCCATCTGGGCAGCCGACACCTTCGCTTAAATCTGGAACAAGTTCAGAAACCTTCATAACAAGGTAAATATTTATAACTAGAGTGTCTTTATTTCTGACTTAATATTATATACAAGTGTTTGAATTGTACATAATTGAGGGTATTAATGTATTGTATTGTACATGCTTCCATGTATAGCATTATGCATAGTTCCATGTATAACGTTATACCTAGTTCTATGTATAGTATTATGCATAACGCCATGCATAGTGTTATACCTAGTTCTATGTATAGTATTATACCTAGTTCTATGTATAGCATTATACCTAGTTCTATGTATAGTGTTATACCTAGTTCTATGTATAGTATTATGCATAGTTCCATGTATAGCATTATACCTAGTTCTATTTATAGTATTATGCATAAGGCCATGTATAGTGTTATACCTAGTTCTATGTATAGTATTACACCTAGTTCTATGTATAGCATTATACCTAGTTCTATGTATAGTGTTATACCTAGTTCTATGTATAGTATTATGCATAGTTCCATGTATAGCATTATACCTAGTTCTATGTATAGTATTATGCATAAGGCCATGTATAGCGTTATACCTAGTTCTATGTATAGTATTATGCATAAGCCATGTATAGCATTATACCTAGTTCTATGTATAGTATTATGCATAAGGCCATGTATAGCATTATACCTAGTTCTATGTATAGTATTATAACTCCAATCTCTAAAAAATGCCTTTGTTATGAACCCTTGGATTGGTCAAATTCGTATCACGTGATGATAAAAACTGACATTCATAGCACCATGAATCTCAGTTTAGCACTATTTTTGGCTTATAGCCGGAACTACTTTATGAATTATGTCAACAAAGGAATCCCCGAGGAATTTCCTTGAGATTCTATTTTTAGACATCAAACAGTAATCGTCTGCTGTCAGACTTCCAAGTGTCAGCGTTAGACATCGTAACATGTCAGATGTTCCTATACAATTTTTTGGAGATTTTAATTTAAACACGTTAAATCTCACGAATACTTGTGTCGCACCACTTGAAGTCACACACATGCCAAAACCATCATGTGTTGTCGCCACTTCCACAATTACAAGGCCAGTAAACACAGAAACTCACGACACACCAGTTTCATCCATTTCCGGAAACATTGAAACCACTTTCTTCATGTCAAATCTATCAACATATGGAATTTTCATACACTCAAAATTTGATAACTGTAATTTCAATGTCATAATTGGTAAATCTGGACAGTAATAAAAAAATGGCGCCCATGCAGTTTGTAGTTAAATATTCATACACCAACCGCTTCACATATAAATTATACCATACAAAATAGGTCGCTTCAGACATTTTTATTACAGGTTAAAAGTTATTGAAATTACTTACGTTATATGTTTATAGTGAATTCAAAATGTTTCTAGTTGGTATTGACATTTAATGCAAAAAACTTAATATGAATTGTATTAATGATTGTAACATTGTCATTCTCTCATTCGGCTATTGACGGAAAAAGCCGAACCACCATAGGGATTTTGCTAATGTTGAGTATGAATTTTGTGTTAATAAAATAGTAAATAGTTGGAAAATAGAGTTCACTTTTTATTTCAAAGAGCTTTTACATTAATGACATGGTTATGTGTTTGGAATTATAACGCGCTACACCATTCATACAGTGTGTAAAGCGGTTTTGCGTTTCATACTAGCATGACACTCAATTTTCACGTTCAATTCTTAAATGCATAGTTCCATGTATAGCATTATGCATAAGGCCATGTATAGCATCATACCATATTATGCATAAGGCCATGTATAGCATTATACCTAGTTCTATGTATAGTATTATGCATAAGGCCATGTATAGCGTTATACCTAGTTCTATGTATAATATTATGCATAAGGCCATGTATAGCATTATACCTAGTTCTATTTATAGTATTATGCATAAGGCCATGTATAGTGTTATACCTAGTTCTATGTATAGTATTATACCTAGTTCTATGTATAGCATTATACCTAGTTCTATGTATAGTGTTATACCTAGTTCTATGTATAGTATTATGCATAGTTCCATGTATAGCATTATACCTAGTTCTATGTATAGTATTATGCATAAGGCCATGTATAGCGTTATACCTAGTTCTGTGTATAGTATTATGCATAAGGCTATGTTTAGCGTTATACCTAGTTCTATGTATAATATTATGCATAAGGCCATGTATAGCGTTATACCTAGTTCTATGTATAGTATTATGCATAAGGCCATGTATAGCGTTATACCTAGTTCTATGTATAATATTATGCATAAGGCCATGTATAGCATTATACCTAGTTCTATGTATAGTATTATGCATAAGGCCATGTATAGCGTTATACCTAGTTCTATGTATAGTATTATGCATAAGGCTATGTTTAGCGTTATACCTAGTTCTATGTATAGTATTATGCATAGTTCTATGTATAGTATTATGCATAAGGCCATGTATAGCGTTATACCTAGTTCTATGTATAGTATTATGCATAAGGCCATGTATAGCATTATACCTAGTTCTATGTATAGTATTATGCATAAGGCCATGTATAGCGTTATACCTAGTTCTATGTATAATATTATGCATAAGGCCATGTATAGCATTATACCTAGTTCTATGTATAGTATTATGCATAAGGCCATGTATAGCGTTATACCTAGTTCTATGTATAGTATTATGCATAGTTCCATGTATAGCATTATACCTAGTTCTATGTATAGTATTATGCATAACGCTATGTTTAGCGTTATACCTAGTTCTATTTATATTATTATGCATAAGGCCATGTATAGCGTTATACCTAGTTCTATGTATAGTATTATTCATAATGCCATGTATAGCATTATACTTAGTTCTATGTATAGTATTATGCATAAGGCCATATAGAGCATTATACCTAGTTTCATATATATGACATTTTATGTAGTTGCATATGTGATATATATGATATTATACATAATTCCATGGATATCTAGTAGATACTTTTTATATTGTCGGATCTCAGAAAAGTATGTGCAGCACCATCATATGTTCAGACTACTGTAAAACCTTGTGTGGTAGGACTATTTCTCATTCCAGCCAGTGTTCCATAATTGGTGTAATAAAGGCCATGGTATATACTATCCTGTCTTTGTGATGCTGCACATATAAAAGATCCCTTGCTGCTAATAAGAAAAAGTATAGCCTCTTTGCTTAGTGGCAGTGGGTTTCCTCTCATTATTTCTGTGGTCCTTAACAATATGTTCGACACCATATGACCGTAATTAAAATGTGTTTAGTGCATTGTTAAATAAAACATTCCTTCCTTCAGAACTTAAGGTAAATGTGCTAAAGTAAAAGTTAAACTTTATTTTTGTTTAACGACACTGCTAGAGCACATTGATTTATTAATTATCGGCTATTGCATGTCAAACATTTGGCAATTTTGACACAAGTCGTAGAGAGGAAATGCGTTACATTTTTTCATTAGTGACAAGGGGACTTTATATGCACTATCCTACAGACAGGATAGCACATACCACGGCCTTTGATATACCAGTCGTGGTGAACTGGTTAGAGTGAGAAATAGCATGATAGGGATCCATCCTAGACCAGCGACCGACCACACATCAGGTGAGTGCTTTACCACTGGGCTACATCCAGCGCCATGTACTAAACTTATTTTGTTTGTTGTTTGTGTTGCTAGGTGTAAGGCGGTTGTCATGGAACTGAAGAAGATGTTCCGTGATAACACACAGCTGCATGACCTACCACGAGTCAAAGCCTGGCGGTGAGTACTGAAAACCAACAGATTGAAGGGCCAACATATCAGGGGTGGATTCAGGATTTTGTAAGGGGTGGGGAGAGGAGGTCACAAAATTCTAAAAAAGGACAATTTGTGTTTGTCAAAGGGAGCAAGATCTGTAGGGGGGTGGGGTTGTGGGGTGCTTTCTGGAAATTTTAAAAGTAAAGATGACACGTTTTTATGGCAATTTAGTGTTGCATATTATTCCCGGAATTGAATTTGGGTGAATTTTTTACGGGTTCTGCCAGAATCACAAGCATGAATTATTATTTGAATTTCAATATGTTTATTTGGATTGCCAATCATTTCACAGCGTGTTCCACACATAAATATATCACAATGCATTCCGTCTCATAATCTTACACTTTCGATCTAGGTGTGTGTGTGGGGTGGTGGTATCACAGCATCCCTCTGGATCTGCCACTGCATATTGGTGTGTTTTGTTATTTTGACCTTTAAAACATCTTTGGGTAAAATGTGAATATTATTCAGTAAATTTAATCTTTATGTTACTTCTAAAACATTTATTTGCTTTCTCGTATTTTGTGTCATTGGCCATTTATTGAATAGGGCAGGATTTAGCTCAGTCGGTTGAGTGCTTGCCTGAGGTGCTTGCATCGCAGGATCGAACCACCTCTGTGGATTCATTCAACTAACTGGGGTTTTCTCATTCCAACCAGTGCACCACAACTGGTCAAAGGCTGTGGTATGTGCTTTCCTGTCTGTAGGAAAATGCCTATAAAAGATCCCTTAAGTTGGTACTAATGGAAAAGTGTAGCAGGTTTCCTCTAATGACTATGAGTCAAAATTATTAAATGTTTGTGTTCTCGTATTTTGTGTCATTAGCCTTTTATTGTTTCAAATAAAATATCTGAAGTCATGTTTTTAGCTCCACTATGAGCTGTGGAGCTTTTCTAATATTGATTTGTCCAGCGTCTGTCCATCCATTAACTTTCCCTTTGAAGTCTTATCTTCTCCTACAGTTTGATTAATTTTTTCTAAAACTTGGTACTAAAACTGGGGCATACTCAACAAACAAATAATGATATTTTTTAGATTTTGCATTTTGAAAATTTGTTATTAAATTTGTTTAAAAATGTTAATTGAAAATTTTAACAGCCTGTTTTGAGTTTTGATTGCATAATTTTGAAACTTGGTACTACATGTATGTAGAATTCTCTGGGGCAGTCTTCATAAACTAATAGGGTTTTATATTTTGAAATTTAATTTTTTTTATTGAATTAAACAATTTTAAAGGTGTAGACCCTAATTTCAACCCGTGAAAATGGACACTAAGTTTAGTTAATCTACAAACCTGAACACATTTGGATAAGGTTATAACAGAGAGAAGCTAAAATCTGTGATGTTTAAAAAGGGAAATACCGTCTAAAAATAACTAGAGCTTGTCCCGATAACCATTACTTCTCAGACAAACATGCATTTTTAGAATTATGAAAAATAACATTGAAAATTCTCTCAGAGAGGAGCTTGAGAAGATAGATAGGGAGGTTTGCCTGCCGAAGACAACAATTGCAGTGGTTGGAGAGACCGGTGCTGGGAAATCGTCCATGCTGAACGCTCTATTTGACCAGTCGTCACTGTTGCCGACGTCCGGTATGCGTGCGTGCACGGCCGTGGTTGTGGAGGTCTCAGAAAACTGCGACAACTCGAACTACGAAGCAGATATAAAGTTCCTTTCCAGAAAGGCAAGTTTTAATATACACAGCTCAAACTACATGTATGGAGCAGATACACAGTTCCTTTCAGAACAGGCAAGTTTTAATATACACAGCTCAAACTATGGAGCAGATACACAGTTCCTTTCAGAACAGGCAAGTTTTAATATACACAGCTCAAACTATGGAGCAGATACACAGTTCCTTTCAGAACAGGCAAGTTTTAATATACACAGCTCAAACTATGGAGCAGATATACAGTTCCTTTCAGAACAGGCAAGTTTTAATATACACAGCTCAAACTATGGAGCAGATATACAGTTCCTTTCAGAACAGGCAACTTTTAATATACACAGCTCAAACTATGGAGCAGATATACAGTGCCTTTCAGGACAGGCAAGTTTTAATATACAGTGAATCCTCTCTAAACCGGATTCTGAACAAACTGAAATTCTGTTAAAAACAACCTATATAATATAGTCCACCCCATCCTCCAAATATACATGTATGTGTTTTTGAAAGAATAAAAAAAAAAAAAAAATATATATATATATATATATATATATATATATATACTGATGGAAAGAAATAAAGGATCACACAGATAGCAACAAGAAATAATGACTGCATGAAAAATCAATTCATATTGTCAGAAGTTTACTGGGAATGTATAGGCATCACATTCAACACTACAGACATTCAATCCCATATTACAACTGCTATGAAATACAGACTTTACTACGCTAGTAGTGAATTAAATTGTGTTCCCTTATTTCTTTCCATCAGTATATATATAGTAGTATATATATGTGTGCAATTTAGAATTTTTTTGGCTCAGAAATAAATAATATGTTGTAAATTCCATAGTATGAAAAAAGGTGTTCTCTGTGGGATTGATTATAGTTTCATGGTCCTGAATGTTCTAAATTCTAAAATTTGACCCTCTAATCACTGGCTCCTGTCTAAATCAGATAAATACTAGGTCAGTAATGCCATTGGGAGATTGCAAAAGCAGTGGCAACTCAACAAGTTGTGGCAGGCACTTTGGCATCTCCAGTCCAACCATCTCTACTTTATGGGCACAGTACAACACCAATCAAAGTGTTAATGACAGGCCAAGGTCAGGTCGTCCCAGAGTAACCACTGCTGCTCAAGATCAATACATCGGGGTGTGTCATTTTCGAAATCGAACCACAACAGCAACAACCACAGCGACACAAATCCCTGGACTATGCAGAATTTCTGACCAGACAGTTCATAATCGGCTGAGCTTGGAGGCAGGAATTTTCCTTAGAAGACCAGTGCGATGTAACGTTTTGAACCCACGTCACTTAGCACACGAACATCAGTGGTTGAATGTTTTAGTATGACATTGCCAGACCACATGTTGCATGTGTTAGTCAGGAGTTTCTGCAGTGCCACAACATTCACCGGGTTTAAATGCAATAGAACATCTACGGGATGCACTGGATCAGCGTGTGCACTGGAGGAATCCACCACTTCAGACACTTCCGCAACTTCTTATGGCACTGTAGCATGAGTGGCAAAACATTCAACAATGTGTTGTGCAATGTTTGATTGCTCCCATTGTCAAGCTGTCATCAGGGCTCGTGGTGGTCATAACCGATACTGACATTTTGCCCACCCCTATGTCACACATATGCCTGTGTACATGTTTCAGGTGGATTCCCAGAGATACTGTTTCGGACATGTACAGAGTAATCCCCTTCCCATGGCATCTTGATCTTTGGTTGCTTGTATCATGTCTACCATGTTTGTTTTTTTATTAAACTTTGAAAATCAATGTCAGATTTCTTTTTTTGAAGAGTATATGTTTCAGTGTCAATTGTAATCACTATTACAGGAATGGTATGACATCTCAACGTATGTCTGTGTATTAATTGTGATCACTATTACAGGAATGGTATGATGTCTTAAAGTGGCAGTATCCGAATATTTTTATTATTTAAGCATATAGAACAGAAAATCCAATTACGTTTGATGCATATATGATGCCGCACTCTGCATTGGTTTCACTATACTTGCTTATCCAGGTCAAAAACAAAGCCAGTATTTCGAAAGTGGGACACTTTTGATGGGCTCCTACCAATCTCGGTTTTCATTGGCTTATCACAAGTGTGGAATTCCCCAACAAGAGATCATGTGAGATTTCGCAATTTTTGAACAAATTTAACTGTCTCATATCTCCAAAACATATTTATATCCATAGAGGTATGGTACAACACCTTTCCAGGGGTCGGTGGGTGGGGGATTAGTCTTGAAATTTTGACAGTGGCCAGCTGTTGGGGGTCTTACTAATTAAGTAACGCTCTAGGGGTAGAGGAAGAGGGTACTGTGTTCGATTTACGTAACATTTTTCAAGACTATATGTTATTTTTATTTATTACTTAGACCTAAAAAGGTGTTTTTTGGAAATGTGCGGTCAGTCTAGGATCGATCCCCATCGGCGGGTATATAAAAGACCATGGTATGTGATATCCTGTCTGTGGGATGGTACATATAAACGATCCCTTGCTAAAAAAAAATGTAGTGGGTTTCCAAGATGCGTGTGCAGGGATTTCAGCGTGGGTTGGGGTTATAGACTGTGATTATATGTCAGAATTACCAAATGTTAGACATCCAACAGCAGGTGGAAGGAAGGATAGGATATGTTTTATTTAACGACGCACTCAACACATTTTATTTACGGTTGTATGGCTTGGATGATTATTAAATCAATATGCTCTAACTTTGATGTCATTAAACCCACCCCCTAACTTTACCCTTTCCAAACAAAATAATATTTATTTGAATTTGTCGATTTTAACACGTAAAATTAAGGAGTGAAAACATTCATTGTCTACTTTAGTATATTTTATTTAAAAATATATATACATGATTAATGTATACAAACTAAACTTTGAAAGTTCTACTAACACTTTATAAAATATTAATTCTGAAATGGGAAGGTACGATTGTCGATAATACGTTGTCAAGATCAAACCGGTTTTAACAAAAGACTCTAGTACCGTATTCTCAACCGAACGTTATTCGTACAGTGCAAGATTTCTCTTTTAATTTTTTTAGACGAACCCTACAATTTGAAATCGGCAAACGCATGTGTTAACTGAAACTGACAACAGGCTGTCGTTTGTGCTTTGCCGAGCTATGGCGGCACAGGAGACGAATCAAGCCTATACTTTTTATGATCTCTGTTCATAGCGAACACACACAAGTTGTTTAAAAGTGCATTTGAACTTGTATTTCATATTTGTACATGATGTTATATGGTAACCAGAGACTGTAACTTTAACGTATGTCTGAGTATTAATTGCGATCACTATTACAGGAATGGTATGACGTCTTAACGTATGTCTGAGTATTAATTGCGATCACTATTACAGGAATGGTATGACGTCTTAATGTATGTCGTGAGTATTAATTGCGATCACTATTACAGGAATGGTATGACGTCATAATATATGTCGTGAGTATTAATTGTGATCAAT